>NC_051154.1:14153710-14373709 GCF_013339745.2 Dermacentor silvarum | reverse complement strand
CACGCAATCTGCGCGAAACTGCAGCTACCTTTGGCAGCCTCATTTACAGAAGCGGAGCACAGCGCTCTTTAATGTATGGACGCAGTGTTTGCGGTTTTCGTAAACGTCTCTCCCCGTCCTGGACCCATTGCAGCTTTGAGCGGCTCTTGAAAACCATTTGCTGATGAAGGCCGCTTTGCGAACCGAGGGACGTCCCCGCCGGTGTCCGTAGAAGCAGCACTACCGAAGGACGCGTGCTCCCACTGGTCCGCCAGCGTGGCAGCAGAGGTCGTTGAGCCCTGGTGTCCGCACGCGCTCGGTCCGCCGGCGACCGCTTGAGCGATGCGGGGTCGCCGGCAAGCCGGGGCTCGGCGGCGCGGCGCTACCCTTCACCGAGTAGTGGCCGCGGCGCGGGCCAAGCCGCGGTGTACGTCGTCCGCCGGGTAGCTGGACGACATCTGGTCACGCGTTTCCTGCGGCACCTGGCGCGTCGGCTCCGTGCTGCATGGGCCCGGGTGGCCCAGCATCTCGGGTTCCATCATGGTCTCGTCCTCCTGCACAACCATGTCCCTCAGTATGGTACACGCGTGCATTGCGCCAACTGATGCAACGAACCCTCAAACGGAGGTAGGAAATTACGAAATTACAACGAAGCACCACTTTGACGGACGTGGTCATGTGGAAGCCACCCAGTCCTTTTATAAGGGAAGTTGCACAAGTAACTTCGTACACAAGTGAACATGCAACGCTCATGTGTTTCATTGGAACATCCTGAAAAGGCTTGCGCTCATTCACACGAACTCTAGTGGCTGATGGGACGTTGATAAGTAAATCTGCCAACGTCTTTAGAGGCAGGTGATGTGCAAACCTCTCTGAAGCTTTTACGGACGCTGATGAGTACGGTATCATTTATGCTGCGAGAAAAGACAAAAAGACCATGAGTTTCGTGCCTAACTGGGCTGCGTCTGGCTCGTTATTTTGAAAAGCCCTAACTCGTGCCTGACCATGGCCTTCCGGCGCACATGTCAACTGGACATGTGCGCACCAGGCGCTGGCCAAATGGCGTTGCGGCTATTTCAGCTTTTTACAAAATCTGCCGACTTTTCTGAAGAAAAACAGACGCGCGCCTGTTTAATGACTTGCTTGAACTCTATGCTTGCTCGAACATAATAAGCAAAGCATTGCCCGATCCCCGTCAGCGTTGAAACGCATACGGCCACGGCGGGTCTGGAGCGCGCGCCGGGCCAGACTGCCAGACGCGCGCTCCAGACTGGTCATGACGCCGCATGCACAGTTGTACTATATACAGCGTATGTAGAACGTGGAAACGCTTGGCATCGAGATAAACTGCTGGCTAAGAGGGAATTGTGAATGCAAACGTTTCCTACACGATGGGATTCCCTCGCTCGCTGTGTGATCTGCCTCTGCTGTCGATATGGAAAGCTTGTGATGGCCACCTAGCGGGAGTTTCGAAAGTACGCTCGGGAAGCTGCATTAGACGACAACACTTTGCAGCAAGGATGGTTAAGTTCACAGCTCTTTGGTCGAATGCCAGATCACTACTTCAGAGGTGACAGCTACATGAAAGGCATAGGCCTCTATGAGAGCGTACATGTACTCGATGTTACCGGATTTTGGGACAATCCAGTCCGCATAAGTGCCTGGTGTCTCCCGCGGAGAAGCGCAACGAAGCCCACTTACACGAAGTGGAGCTCGTGTCAAGTAGCCGCTTGGTTTAGTTAACTAAATGCGATGTATCGATCATTTTTTTAAACTCTACCCTTGCCTTAATTATACTGTTTCTGTGCCTTTGTATTAGGCCCACGGCGTGGCACACATGGTAATGATCTTGCTACCAATGAATACACGGGGCATCGCCGAATAAGTGATGTCAATAAGTCGGCTCAATAAGAGTAATGGTGAATTTGTTTATGGAAATGCGTACACTAGTAAACGAAATCACCAAACGCATGGGTGAAAAAAGCGCGAGTTAACGCTGCACCGCAGATGGAAGTCATCTGCGTACGTCGATGAACTGTCTTTCCCGCTGCAGTTTTCGCAATTTGAAATTCCCTTAGTGACCTGCTTGAAATGTTACGGAAGAAAGAGGTCACACGATTTATTTAAAGGCGGAGCAGCGCCGGCTAAGGTATGATGGGCGCTGGCGGCAAGGCCAGGTTTTGTCCTTTGCGGCGTAGGCACTGAACTCCTACGCCGCGAAAGATAAAAAAGAATTCACTTGAGTACAAAATGCACACGCAAAAGGGCACTCAACTGTGAAGCAAAGCACTCTGCGTCGTAAGTCTGCTCATACAGCATCAAGGTGCGATGACCCGCCGTGGTTGCTTTGTGGCTATGGTGTTTGGCTGCTAAGCACGAGGTCGCGGGATTGAATCTCAGCCACGGTGGCCGCATTTCGATGGGGGAGAAATGCGAAAACACCCGTGTACTTAGATTTAGGTGCACGTTAAAGAAACATACGTGGTCAAAATTTTCCGGAGTCCCCCACTACGGCGTGCCTCATAATCAGATCGTGGTTTTCGCACGTAAAACCCCATAATTTAATTAAATAAGGTGCGATGACTTCACAAACATGAGGCACAATTTCCCCCGAAGATCGAACAACAGTACATTGTGCAGCAGCTAACAGCATTTCTCGTCCCCAGCTACCTCTTCTCTAACATATTTCTCAAGTACCCACAATATCGAATATCTTACTGCGAGAAAAATAAAGCTGTTAAAGAAGCTCTTGCCTGTAATCATTGAGATACAACAGCGTGATTTTAGCCCTTACAAACCAAGCAAGGCCGAAGACCTTGTACTTAAAGAAATCAACAACAGTTCTGCATGAAGCAACGGCCATCAGTTCAATATGCGCGAATTCACGCATAAAATAGATACAGAAGCATGAATTGCGTGACAGCTGGTACGACAAACTTAACTGGCTGCATAAAGCCAACGAATTCAGTCCTTGCAAACCTCAGCAGCTTTGACACGATGCACTTGTACAGCCGTGCGCACTCGCTAGAGCAACACGGTAAAGAAGCGGCAAACGATAGAAGCGGCAAGTGGAAACTAAGAGAAATGCCTTTAATTCACGCCAACTCCACTCCCGTTCCCGTCGTCTGTCATCTCCGCGTGCTCAGGCTGATACTACAGTCCAACCGCCATAATGCTCACACCATCGACCAGCTCTCGCTTTCGGTTCAGCAAACCGCTCGCATGCTCGCTCGTGTCCGAGCGCGGCGCACGGGCATGCGCGAACACATCCTCCGCCTAGTCGACGCTTTCGTCGTTTCCCGTCTCACGTACGGCCTTCCTTATACTCGTCTTCTCAAACCGGAACGCGACATGGTCGACGTCCTCATCCGCCGGGCATACAAGACTGCCCTCGGCCTTCCCCCCAACGCGTCCACGGCGCGTCTCCTCCGCCTGGGAGTCCACAACACGCTCGACGAATTGATCGAAGCTCACCGCACCGCTCAGGTGCAACGCCTTCATCGTTCGCCGACCGGTCGCCGCATCCTCTCTTCCATCGGTCATGACACCTCTTCTCACCCGATAGACCTGGTCTTCCTACTGCATGCTCTTCGGGCAGCCTTCTCCATCAAGCCGCTACCCAAGAATATGCTCTCGGGACCCCTAGACGCTCGCCACTAAGCCCGTGCATGCAGCCATGCTTCATGCCAAGTACGCCGACCACCCGGCCGTCGCCTACGTGGATGCGGCCCGATACGCCTCACCCAGGGACGCCTTCGCAGTCGTCTCAGTCTCGCCATCCTCGCCGCCCTCGGGGCCGACAATCGCGGCCGCCACCGTTCGAACACCCTACGTCGTCGAGGCTGAGGAGGCGGCCATCGCTTTAGTCGCCACCTCGACCGACGCCAGCGTCATACTGTCCGACTCCAACCACGCCATCTCCAATTTCGCCCGAGGTCTCGTCTCGCCTACCACCCTACGGCTCCTTCGTCCACTCCTACTGGAAGACGAACCGCGTCACATTGAACTGTCTGGGTCCCCGCCCACTCGGGCCACCCCGGCAACGAGTCGGCTCACCAACACGCTCGAGGATTCGTCGACCGAGCGGTGGGCCCCTCCGCGTCGGACGCCTCGGTGGCGGAGCACCTGGTCACCTACCACGACATTACCCATCACTATCGCCTCGAACAGTACGCCTACCCACCCCCACATGGCAGTCTTCCCAAGCGGTCTGAGATCGCCTGGCGTCGCCTCCAGACCCGCACATTTCCGTGCCCCCTAGTGTATTCCCACATCCACCCTGGTGTCATCGATCCACGCTGCTGCCTGTGCGGCGACGTTGCGTCATTAAGCCACATCCTCTGGGGCAGCCCGGAAGATCCCCCGCCCGCCGACCTCGTCTCGCCACCTACCACCAACGAACAATGGGAGGCCCTGCTCTTCCAGCACCGACCGAGACATCCAGACACGGGTCCTGGCACGAGCTGAAGACGCCATCATGAAACACAGCCTGGCAGCCTACGTAGCTTAGCCTCCCTTACCCATTACCCCTTCTAATAATAAAGTTGACACTCACTCACTTTAACCCGCTTGCTGCACTGCGGAAAAGCCAAACCAAAACATCGGTGGGCCGTGTGAACGTGTGATATCGTGTGAACAAGATATTTCCCGCTGAACGGCGACGATCCATTGCTGCCGTTGATCCCACTCGTGAGGCCTCGCGCGGTATGATAGAACCGTATCGCTGGCAAGTTGCATATATTTGAGTACCACACCGCGCAACAACTGTCCTTCGGCATGCCTTGAAGCTTTGGCCACCACACACATGCGACGGGTGTTGTTTATCTGAAAACATGAATCAGACGGAGAAGCACGAGCAACGACGCAGAAAACTAGAGCGGACGACTGTCCCCTTTCCTGAGTGCACTTAGCAAGGCCGCCACCAGTGGCGCATTCGTCGGCGTCCACTACACGTTATGCGTGTTATACGATCGTTTCCAAATGCCATTGAATCAGCGTTTAGGTATAATGGTTGGCCGACCTGGCAGCTTCCTTTCAAGATCCTTGGTAGTCGCCCGTGTGAATGAGCAGAGGAATGTTTACATGAGCCAGTTCGCACACAACTATAGCGCGAACAGCGTTTTGCGTTTCGATGAAAGCGGAATGCAAGAAAAAAGTTTGTCTACGGCGCTTTAGGTGCGGGGGCGTTAAAGAACCACAGGTGGTTGAAATTATTACCAAGTCTTTTACCATGGCATCTGCCATAACCCTCGTGTTGCTTTGGGACATTAAACCCGTAAGATGTAAGTGTTGCACTAGTTTGCAATTCATTATCTACATTATAGCGCGCAGCGTAGTGCGTCCTGAGTGCTATTCTTGCGCTATAGTGTACTAAGCTTTAGACCCATTCAATCCAATAGATACAATATATACCTTGAAATTCAAGGTAGTGGAATTTGAGTGCCGACCGTGCCTGCTTCGCTTCTTTTCAAGCAACAGAGATAGGAAATGGGGTGAAGTCGTTCACAGCATTCTCTTTTGTCAAGATCAATCTTCAAGGTCAACAAAACCTTCGTGACTGGAGCTGTCTCCAGACACTGTTTAGGGCCAATATTGAAAACATAGCCTTCACTTTATGTCTCCTAACGCTTGCGCTCATTTACCTCGTCACCTTGCGTCAGCTATGTCGTAAATCTATGCGTGGGTGCTATGTCTTTTTTTTTTGCGAATTCGTCATCAGTCTATACTAATACTTTCTCAGCTTCTTGTAGCTGGAATCTTGCTCAATGTTGTCTTTTCACTTCTTCTCAGGTAGACTTTGTTTTGTTTAGACATGAGAGTCATTGATCGTCATTGCCTTTTTAGCGACTTAGCTCTCCTCTCCTATCAAAGGGCCAAAACATCTTAGCCTTAATTTCCCACTATCGTCGATTGAGACTGTTTCTAGGTTGCGGTCTTTCTGAATTCAATTTTTCCTTGTCACTCTACAATATCATTTCATCATAATTGCGGCCACTTGTTCCTTCTCATTAAAATTTCTTAGGTATGACTGCGTTGGTTTCCTTCCATTTTACTGGTTAACGTCTTGCAATTCTCTCCGTTTAACTTGGCTGGCAAGTTGGCACTTGTCAAAGAGAACTGAATTATCCTTACCGCTGTACCTCTGTGTCTGGATTCCGCTGGTAGGCTCATGAGTTTCCTTTCTTCGTCTACCGTTAAACTAAGTTGCTCGAAAATGTATTCTTTATCACGAATCGCGTGCACCTTTAGGTATTCGCGTAAGTAAATTTTCCTGCCACGGGCAATATACACGATTGTGTTTCTGCTATAGGTCCTCAAACCCTTATTCCTCCACAAATTTCCTTCAGCGGTCCGAGTTCGCTTCAGCACTGCTCGACATTGCACAGAAGGCAATGTCATCTGTAAAAGAATCTGCTAAGGTGTTGCTGTAAAATTCTCCGGTATAATATCTATCGCCATGGTAAACAGTGTAGTGCAGGTGTTTGGTGAACTCCTTTGTCACTCGAAGCTTCTAACTTCGCCGGGGCACGTGTGAGATTTCTTCCTCCCTTGTTTCCCTGCACATTTCCTCGACGTGTCGCACACACATCTTTAGCTGTTCTTTTCTCAAGGACTCATCCGGGCTTCCTGCATTCCAGAGTGCTACATGTTTTCTCAAAGTCAACGATCAACGAAAACGTTGTAAGGTTGCTGCTTGGTTTCTTTAGACCCCTACATCATTTACATCAGGCAGAGAATTGCATATACCATGCATTAATTCAAACTGACGATGTCCGATGATGTCCAAACGGGTGATTACATCTTGTTGTAGCCTTCTGTCAATAATCCACATGAAGATCTTCATGGTCTGCAGCATAAGCCTGATTCCTCTGCAATTGTCATGATCCTGAATGGCGCTCTTCTACTTGTATAAGAAAAAAATTATGATCAGTTCTTTCCATTCATTTTGGAGGCGTTATAGTCCAATAATAATCACGCCCCACACTAGGTTGATCTCCAGTCTTCTCATCACCATGCTGGACTTGACTATAATTCCAACCGGTCGAAGTGCTTTGCTGCGTTTTCATACTTTTCAATGCTACCACTGTTAGTTACCAAAGCTTGAAGAAAGACTCTAAGTTCTACATTACTCAACGAATTTTCCTAACATATTTGCACTTCTTCGCCGTAACGAGCTATACAATATATTTCTTTCACTTCTCATCAAGATGGAAATCCACAGGAGGCTTGAAGCAGCACGACAAGTCTTCATCCTGACCAACACAAGTCAACGTCGGCTCCAGCGATATTCCTTGCTCGACTGCTGCCTGATCATTTCAACTCTCATGTATTCCGAATGTCTAAACACTCGATCCTATACGGGTTTCCTCGAACTGCTTGGTGTGATTAGCGAGATGTACTGTTGCTGGGTGGGTGTGCCTTTTCTTTCTAATTTACATGTATTTTGCACCTGACTGTGAGTTATAGAGATCCTATAATTTTTCTTCCTTTCACTTGTTTTCATATCGTCCTGCATTTCTTCGTGCACAGCGGTCTGTCGCGAGATTTTAAAATGAATGTCCCCAGAAATGTGGGACGTGAGGCAGCGCCCTCTCTCGATGGGCGTCCGCTCAGCGCTGCGTAAATGAATGGGCATCATAGTTTAAAAATAAAATCTCTCCAAAAAACGTGGCTCCACGAGCGGATACCAATAAGCGCGCGGCCGTGCCCGCTCTGCTTGCAACTTTCGCAACCGTCTTCCGCAGCAACCAGCTCGCGCTGCGCGTCGCCGGGGTGTAGAGTTACTCCATATGGCTGCCGCAGGGAGCCATATAGAGAAAGGATATATAGTAAGGAGAGGTACTGTAACTCTACCGGGGTGCTCCCGTGTCATCGGAGGCATAGCGGCAGCGTCGTCTGTGAAAGCAGCCGCTCTAACCTTCGTACGCACTACCTTAAATATTTTTATACTGTAGAACTGTAAATAAGGCATAAAAACCATAGTCAGGAATATTTCTTATAGCTCAATTGATTGTGCGACGCAAGGCTGGCGCTGGTCTGCGTGCTTCTCATGTGCCTGGCGACGTTCATGTGACGACTCAGAGACGCAACGCCGGAAGACGCAGATATATAAAACGGGGAATGTGGGGCGGGCTTTAGGCTATTTCTATGAGCTCCCATTGAAAAATTGCAACTGCTCAAGAACCTAGAGCTTTATTACCACAAAGCTCAACCTTACCGAAGGTGTTCCAAAATGAATATTTTATTTTTCAAATATAACTCCAATTCTATTCGATAACGGCGCCTTATGGAGATATTAGACTTTTTTAACTGCGATGCCCATTCAGTTACGCAGCGCCGAGCGGACGCCCACAGAGAGAGGGCGCTAGGTATCTCGCGCATTTTTAATCTCTGGCCATGTCCAGTATAATCATGACGGAGGCCCGTGACCAGGTTCTGTCTTCATCCCCTTCTACATGAATGGTCGAGCGGACGGTGACGTTGAGCGCCAGCGTCATCTTCCTCGATCGAGTGGTTGTCATAGGACTTAGGTGCATGCATCGCATCGATCTTCTTTGCCTCGTCCTTTGCTCACACTGCTGCTTAGGCCCATTCCTTTCATTTCTTTTTTCCCGAGTCTTGCACAAAATTTCTCCCAAGACTTCCTTTCTAGCGTTTTCAGTCGCGTCTTTATTTTCCTTACCGTTACAGATCGTCAAGCCTTACAGATATCTTTGGCAAGATGGCTCATTTGAATATGTTTTGAAGCTCAAACCGCTTCACCATCTTGCTTTGTGGTTCTTAGTTGAATAACTTCCGAAAGATGGATCTTTTGATTCTGTGTCGCATTTCGACATCTTGAAACTCCATACATTTATTCGATGTTGTCTTCCTCTGTTTCTTGTTGCATTTTTCTTTCTTAGCAACTAGTACCTTCTTGATTCGCTTGATGTATTTAAGATCCTTCCTGCAGCATGAAAAGTAATAAATAAATGTGCTCCGCCCTCACTCCTTGCAAGTGCTAAGGTACTCCGCTTTCTTCTAGAATAACTGTATAACATATAGGAAGTCCAGTTCGCAAGGGAAAAGTCGGCTAGCTTTTCAAATTCTGGAGTCTTCTACAGAGAGCCATGCCCGCCGTGAACTCTTGTTCACGGCTGGCATGGCTCTTTGTAGAAGACGACAGTGACCTTATTTGTTGGGTCTAATGTACCCGCTTCAGTGTCCTCCTATAGCCAACTCTGTCGTCAATATAAAAACCCCAGTGCTTGGACCATATTAGCCTAGAATGCCTCTTTTACTTACGGATTGTCTCAACTTGTAATGCTTGCGCAATAGTGTAATGGTGACGTTTTTTTTTTCAGTTATCCTGCCATTTTTGCCGTTCACGCCTACTAGTTTCATTTTAATGCGTCTTAACAAGATGAATTTCCTACTCCATTCATTCTGTCCTTCCTCGTACTGCGGAAGAAAATGAACAACAACACTCCTCGTGTTCATCATGTCGGCTATTCAACCTCGTAATGCCATGGTTTGAACGCTTAGTACAGCAACCTAAAGAAAAAAAAAAGAGCGCTGTGTCCTTTAGTTGCACCCGCAAATAACGCGATAACCCTGTAGCATACTTCTCAGGTCCCAAGGGCGATTACGGGACCGCATATCACTTATTGAGGACCTAGCACGTCTGGAATTGTGGGAACAACAAATCAGGGGAATTAGAAAAAAAAATGTTTTACAACTGGTAGCCACGACTGACGCTTTCTCCGGGCTCGAAACTGGCCAGAATGCTAAGCTGAGAAGTGCATGTCATCACGCCACTCCTGCCGACAGCACTTACCGGCGGCGGCGATCCGGGGAAGACGAAGTGCGCCACATCCTGCGGGAACTGGGGCGGCGGGCTGCGGATCAGGTGCTTGTGCAGGTCACGGAAGTCGTCGGGCGGGAAGAGCAGCTGTCGCTCGTCGGCCGCCGCGGGTTCGTCCTGAATCGAGAATCGCTCCATCTGCTGCTGCAGGTAAGGGTTGTCATGACGCGACTGGCGCAGCGCCTCCATGTCCTGCTCCAGGTTGCGCACACGCACCGGCGACGTGGAGAGCAGTTCCCATATGCGATCCGACGACTGCGTCATGCTCGGCCCGCCCGCCGGCCGCAGCGAACGCCGCCTGCGCCACGGCCCGCACAAAACACGCTAATGAAATATGGTCGCTTAGTTGCTCCAGCGAATCTACAAAAATAATTCAATGTTTTCTCTATAGATAGCCTGCACGTGACGTCACGGACGCAGCTTCTCACCGTGCTGGTCCTCCAACAAGGCGACTAGGAAGACGTCAGGGCAAGCCATCTATAGCAATGACCTCAAATGCTTGCTTGCTTTGGCTTTCGGTAATAGAGCTGTAAGTCTGCGCTAGTCCTCGTCGTATCTGTTGCTTCTTTCGCAGTCCTCAAGAACGGTTTCGTCTGAACAATAGTTGGCTCGTGGTTAATGTAGCGTACAGCCTGTAAATTTACAAACAGGACAAAAAAGAGGGAACACGTTACATGTCTACACAGCCATGCTGCCACTTGCTGTTGCCTAGAAGCAGTTATAGCAGTTGTAATAATGCCGCCAACAGCCACTAGCTGCGTACAACTTTGAAAGAATATTTTGTGTTTACTGCCGCGTTATATTGTTTTCGCTCGATTTCCGCTACAAGATTACGATTTTTAGCACGCATCGCTCTAAGAAAAAAGATAGAGAGAGAAACTACGCATTGTTATTTGTCTGGTTCGCTTGGAGATTTAGTTGTGGACAGCGAAACCAGCCTGCGTCTCTGCATCATCTCGTTCTGAGGAGCACATGCAACGATGGCCTTAAATTCTTGCGGACGAATGAGGACAGCAGAGAAGCCAACCGTTTTACTGAAATATGAGGAACCAAAAATACAATAAGCCTGAGATTTCAGCGATAAAAAAAGCAGTGGTAAACCTTACATCTTTTTAAGTTGTTACGCAGATCACTGTAGAAATGGAGCTTTGTTGTCATGCCTTATATAGACCATGCAATTCACCGGACCGCTCGTCGAATGCGCTTTTCTTTATCACCAGTCTCAAAATATTTATTTTAACACCTTCGTTGCTACGAATAGTTCAGCTCTAAGTACCATAGGAATTTATGCGCACCTGATCGTATTCCGAGAAAACAGCGTACCAACCTAAGATCTCTACGACAACATGGCGCCACGCGTTTGCAACGCCAGCCTGTCTGTCTGTCGTCTGCTACCTACACTCATCAAAACTGCGGGGTAGAAAGTGTAGTTGTGCTACCAAAAAACAAAAACAAAAAACAATAAAAAGACGGTGAATCCCTACACTAGCTACTCTCGTGTAGGCTGGAAAGCCCTGGCAAGAAATGTATATTACTGTGGAAAGAAAACTCGTTTAGTTCGAACTTGAAGGCATGCTGGTTTGGTTAATTCGATCCCCACCGATGCCCTCTGATGCGCGCAGTGATTACTAAAATCTTGAAAACACAATACATTCAGCTAGTGCTTCCCTATAGGCATGACGCTGTTTTATTAATTTTTTTTCTTTTAGAGGCCGACGCTCGTTCTGCCAGTGAAGCCCTTCCTTCCCGCTTGTTTTATCTGTCATGTTGGCGCAGCTTTTAAAATGGCGGCTCTCTTCGCCTCATGCTGGTTAAGTCGCCCCCACTTCAAGAGCAAGAAACAAAAATACATTACAGACTACTTAGAGCAATAAAAAATATTTGAATTAAATTATTAGGCCACCGGCCGTTTGCTAATTCGATCTAATTTTGTGGCCTCAAAAGGATCTAATTAACAGGAGTCGACTGTACTTGAATAAGGAAATCTGCGTTGGCCCCGAGATAAAGCTTCCTCTCAAGTCCGCGAGCTTTTTCAGTTGGAGCCAGCAGAAACCAACAGAAACCGCTGCGGAGCACAGGAGACGTCTGCTTTCATATTACCGCTTACGCAGGCTCTGCTTCGCTTGCGGTACGTATAGCGATCGATCCCTTGTTGACACTAAAAGAACCGCAACACATTGTAATCGCAAGCTTTCACGCCATCTTTATAGTATAGACACTGTTTGTCTTTACTTTTAATACGGTGTTTTGTATGTTTGCATATAGCTGCTTTGTATTTACATATCTTACTCATTTCTAGCGGGAGGTCCCCTGTACATCTGTTGACTATGGGACCTCCCTCTGTATGTTTGTGTAATCTCCATTTGTAACATTACTGTTATGCACAATAAAGAATAAAGAACTCTCAAATTACGCCTTGCATTGTGGCATTGTGAACGCGTTTCGTAAACAGTCAGTGTAGCATCACCGAGGGTTGCCCGTAGTCTTCGTGCATGCATATTTGCGTGTTACTAGATGTGAACTGCGAGAAGCATCACGAGAATAGCCGCTGGAGCGCGGACTGTATGAGAAGTGAAAACAACTGCAATACTTCTACGTAATTTTTTTTTTGCCTGTGTGATATATATAGATGGCCACATTTACACGTATGAAGTCTAGCTTGAATGAAGTTGCGAAGACTTTCAACACGGTACTTTATTATCACAACTGTTAGACAAATGAATTTCGAAAGTGTTTATAGGCTCGACAATGCGGGAGCGCACTTGAGACACCGCCAAAGCTTAGCCATGAGTTTACCGATATATTACACTTTCACCTTGTTTGCAGATTATCCGCCCAGTTCGCAGATAACGAGGCTATCTGTACGTGATTAGGCTGCTACAAGTTTTCCTGATTCCAATGTGGTGTCTGTTCTCAAAATATGCAGTCTAATGCGAGTCTAGGTCTATCAGGGGATGATGCCACGTGGCGGTGATGGTGTAGCCGGCACTTGCCGCGCTTTAGTACCGGGCATTGGGGGCGAGGACTTACGGAGTCGCTATCTGTCGGAAGCGCCTCGCTTGCGTATATAGTATGAGGGATAGCGCGACGCGCTCCTCACACACACACACACACACACACACACACACACACACGTATATGTATATATATATATATATATATATATATATATATATATATGCTTAGCTTAGCTGTCGGCACTCAATAAAAACACCACGCGGGAGCCCTCCTGGACATTTCTGTAAGTACCCTCCAAACGAGGGAAGTTTCTTACTGTCAAAATAATAATCTTGGGCAAACAGAAAGCAGAGAATGGTTTACAGACGCTACCTATTTACCGAATACGTACAGTGAACGCCCACTGCGCGCGGTCGCCACGATGAAGTCCCCCGAACCGACTTCTTGCGTGAAAGATAAGCTTTCGCTAAGAGCAAACTATGCGAAATATGTTCTTATAGTGGGTGTCTTTATAACCACATAAAGCATAACAGAATGAAGCCTCAATGCAGAGATCGGATGGTTCGCAGCGACCGACTGCGCGTCTGCATGCATGTCCGCGCACAATGTTTCACTTTCGCTACGTGTTTTCGCACCGTGCCGTGAGCTTTAGGCCACAGCATATATGAGCATTTTACAGTACACATGCAACCACTGTTGCGTGGATGCTAGCAGAGCTGTTCAAAAATAATTTCGCTATAACTACATAGGTACTTCGACGCCTACGGTGACTTGTGATGTGCCGTCGCGGCGATTGAATCTTTTTTTTTTTTCTTTCTAAATTCTTGGACGTTTCAATATCACTATTTCTCAAGTTGCGTCACAGTGTATGTTTATCGGTCTTCTCACGAGCTATTTCCCGTTGATTCTTTTTCTTAATCCAGTACATTCATTGTTTGCTGCTAACACAAACATGAGCATATGCCATGCCTTTTTTTTAATGTGCGTCTTACCGTTCCCTTTCCATTCCAGTGAACTTACCAGTATCTAGCATCAACAAGTTCATAGGCCAAAGCTTTATGACATTCGCCGCGCAGCGCGTGAGGGCGAGCGTCTCAATGCGCGCTTTCTGCTACTCACCGAACATCGCAGCCCCGACGCCGTAGCAGGAATCTTTCTCGCGGAAGTGCTTGCAGCACACCCGAGTTGTAGCCTATGGCTGCTTGACTGTTCTAAATTTCGCAATCCAAGCTTCATGCAGCTTCTTGTCCTGCAGGTACGTGTGAAGGCCGACACCGGGTTCCGTTGCGCACGACCGGCACTGCGGTACCGAGCAGTAGCCTACCATGTTGGACGCCTTCAAAGGCGGCCACTACCTATTATAGTGCTTTCAAGTGTCAAGCAGACACCAGAAGCGTGAAAACCTCCCTGCTTAATCACAACCGCAGCGCAGTTGGGACTTGAAACTTTCGTTTTCAGCTCGCTTCAGCGCTTTCGAAGCAGCTGACGCGGCCGCTATGTCCACGTGATCTTTCATACCACGTCACGCCGACGGCGGTGCCAGCTTATCCAGTGGTGGGGCTCGCCCCCAATAGTCTACGAGCTCGCGAGGCCTCAATCCAGACCAGTGCCACGAGCAGCACTACAAACACATACGGTCACTCAGTCCACGGTCGGTTACACTTATTTGGCACAGACGGCCCGTTAAAAAGCGTGGGCATGTCAATCGTTACCACTATAGACAAAGTCCTCAATACGTCGCAACTCATCACCATCCAAGCTGCGTCATTCCTTTGATGTGCGCACACGGGTGCCGTTGCGCTGTACGTACCTGACATAAGTTTACGAAATGCAGTTGCTGCGAAGCAACTTACTCAAGGCCTGGGCATACAGCCTCAAATTGCACTGCAAATCTGGAACAGATAAGCGTAGACTGCATCATATAATTACTGAAGGCATGGTTTGGCTTCGAGCGAAAAACTTATTTCGCGGCTCCATGCACAGTGCTGCTTCGTAACCATTCGCGACCGACAATACGTCTTCTAACGATATGTAAATAGAAGGAAGAAATGCGCTTTACTTTATGCAATCGTGATTGCAGCGTTATCAAGGGCACTTCTTGCGACCGCTGCGGTTGAAATTTATGTGGTATGTTCAGTCAAGCTTCCGAACACTGTTGCAACAGTTTGGTTAGCGTACCCAATACAGTCGTTCAATGCCATGCTAACGCCATTTAACTTGAAAAAGGGAGGTACCAGCGAATACACAAGGACGCGTACACAAGGAAAAGGCGTTAGACACGGACGGACGCTGGACTTTCATCTGTGCTTTATTGAAATTTGCATTGCCGCACAACACCTCCGACGCATGCGCATAGTCACCTCCGCTCAAGACATGTACGTTGCTATCAGCTTAAAATGAACATTTCCGCACACAACATCCGACGCATGCGCGTCTTCTACTCCTCCCAAGACACGTGCATCAATGTCAGTTTGATCTCCTTTTTACCTACCCGCTTGTTTGTTAAACACAGGCATGTATCACTGACACAATTATCTTTCTGATTTCCAATGTGAAAAGCTAAGATTTCTCGCTCATATCTAGTCTTTCGCCTCCCTAAGATGGTCACACGATCAAACATTGGCAAAGTTTTTTTGAACTTCTGGCAAGTGCGACAATGAACCGCCAAATTGCTTCCCTGGTCCCCGCTTAAGGATGTGCTATGTTCTTGCAAGCGCCTATTTACACACCTACCTGTCTGGCCTATGTACACTTTTCCACATGCCAATGGAATGCGGTAAACAACACCAGTCTTGCACTCAATGAAGGGTTTCACGTGGTTAATTTTACAGGCCCCTCTCGTTCTCCCCTCGTTTCCAATTCTCGCGCACAAGCTAGCCAGTTTGCAATGTGCGGAAAAAACAACGCTAACACCTTGCCTTTCAGCCACCTTCTTAAGGTTGTGGGAGATTTTATGTATGTAGGGCATTACTTCTAGTTTCTTCCTTCACTCTGATGTCGGCGGCTTCTGCCCTGCAAGACCTTTCACTTTCCGCAATGCGGATTCAGCAACAGCCCTAATGACCGAGAGAGTGAAACCCGCTGCGAGCAACCTCTGAACTTGCTGTTTCAGGCAACACGCCATGATGTGGCAGCAGCTCTTCTGCACTGCGTTCAGAACGCGTCCAAGCGCAACACCCCTCTTGACCAGTTAAGACTGATTAGATCCATACGGCATTAGTGATTTCTTAGTCCGGGGTGAAAACATCCAGCAGATGGTCATTGTCATGAAAGGTTAGTTGTAAGTCGAGGAACCTAATGCCTTTGTTGACCGGCAGTTCGTAGGTGAAAATCAAACCGCCGAGAGCAGCGCTTAAAAACAGATAAAATATCCCGTGCTACACTATATACTATGTCCCCTGGTGAAAACCTTAAACAGATAAAAAAAATCATCAACATATCTAAACACACGGAGCACATGATCATTGTTCAAGGATGTGCAAATGAGGCTGTCAATTTTTGCCAGGAAAATACTACATAGCACCAGGGCAACGCTAGACCCAATACAAATTCCTTTCTTTTGTAAAAATATGCGACCCTTAAACTCGACCAGGGTAGACTCCAAATAACAGGACAGCAACTAAAAAAGCGCTCCAATATCCATGCCTACTTGGTTTTGAAAACTAAACTCCCCACTAAGTTCAATCGCTTCTACTTTTAATTCCTCTAAATGATCAAGTTTGGTCATCTTTCCAACAGACTGGCGCAACCGAAAGGCCGCGCCGGACATCGGTCCAAAGACCTCACTAAATCATTCAATCGGTAGTACCGACGTGCGGTGTGTACAAAGGGCAGGGACGTAATCAACGCGAGCTTATGACTCGCGCTTACTGGGAATTCCTCGTTCAAAGGGGACAATTACAAGCCCCTATCTCAATCGCGAAAAAAGTTCCACGGGTTACCCAGTCTTTTCAGACAGGGATAAAGACACGCTGCTTCCTTCAGTGTAGCGCGCGTGCGGCCCCGGACACCTAAGGGCATCACAGACCTCTCTGTTTCGTGCGGCTAGGAGCCGCTTGTACCTCTAAGAAGGTTGTAAGGTGCTGGGAACCCCCACCTATTTAATAGGCTAGAGTCTCGTTCGTCATTATCAACATCGTCGGGTCGAAGCCTTCTCTGCCAAATATAATCAGAGTTTCGATTTCCAGGACTTGTCCTGCTTTCGAAAAATGTCCCGATGTTAGTGTCAGCTACGTACATGCATCTACCAAACTGCTTGCACCTGGTTCTCAGCAACATTGTTGTGCCGAACTGCCCCGAATTTACGTTGACTGTCCGTAAAATTAGGTGGCATCCGTTGTCCAGGTTTTCGATAATGTTTCCAATGATTTATCAGACGTGCTTGTACCCGCTTTGCCGTTCAACTGCAGGTAATATTGTAGCCTTCGCCGAAAGCACTAGTGGCTTCCTCCGCCGATATGCCCACGGCGTCCGAATCACTTCCGCTGTTAGCTGTCTTTTATCCTTCAATATTGCAAGAACTCTGGAAGTACTACATTTATGCCATGTGTATCAGGTGCCGTGCGGCCCTTGCCACAGTGGTTCACGACGGGTATGCGTCCGCTTTCAGAACAATTCTTAAAGTGAAAGGTTGACCTTATCGCAACTGCATAGTTTCGTTTTCATTCCAGGGACTCACTTGCGAAACGTCAGATATATATTGTAAATTTATCCGACTACTGCCTCTCCGCACGCAGTACTTTGAGTCTTGTGTGTACTGTAGTGTATGCTGCCCGGAGTTCTACTGTACCAGGGTGTGACGTCATTCAAGAGATATTGATGGGGCCGGCTATCAAGTCCCGCAATGTTGCATAATGCAAGAAAGAAAAGCAGCATCTGTTTGGGTTCCTTACATACCTCATAACTCATTCCCTCGAAGTATTATATGCGCTTGGCATGTAATGAGACACTTACATGGCTTCGAGAATAAATGATAAGTATGAATTTAAACCAACTTCGACTACGAGGCTGGAAACAGCAGGGCTCGACGTATAGAGGGCCAGCTTGAAACCTCAGATTCTGTAGCAGAAAAGTTGAGCGGTCCCGCTAGAGAAAGACTCGCAAGGAAACCCGAGATTGAGTGTGTGCGCTCCCCATTAAGAACAGCGAATGGCGATTACGGACGTAAAACGAGCACTCGTATTCTTACTCTTCGTCTTTCTAGAAGCGGAGCTCTTGTTCTCCAACCGACTTTAATAATATTATAGCGAAGGTCTCGACTCCTGCAGATGTGATGCCTTCAGGTAGCAAACGAGGGTATATTGGCCGTACCTTCTGCCAAGTCCACGTACCACGTGGCGCCTGCAGCACAAAGGAGGTTCTACACCCGCCATTATGGCCGTAGATTGTGGCGCTGGCTAAACACTACCAGGCCTAGATCTTGTACACATAATACTCTAGAAAGTGGATGAGAAAGCGGCGCAGCGGTAGCTCAATTGGTTTAAGAGCATCGCACGCGTAATGCGAAGACGCGGGTTCGTATATACCACAGGCGGCCAGTTGTTTTTTCAATCACTTTCATTTTTCCTTTACCTATCATTTCTACATTTCAATTAAAAACAAGTAATTTACGCTATGCTTTCCTTGGTGTCATTGGTTGTTGGCTTCATATGATTCTGATTAAAGGAGGAAAGACACAGGTTGAGGGAGCAGCCACTTGAGATGTTCTTGACAATTTATTTCGATGGCATAGAGAATAAAGCAGCATGCGTTTTGGTGGCCAGAGCATGATAGATTTTTTGATGCCAATTAAAATAAACGTATTTCGGTGCTCCATGCACTGTCCCGCGGGACGTGTCTCAAGTTTTTTTTGTGTGTGTGTGTGCTTTATGTCCGTATTTTATTAATGTTCTTGTTCACATTTTCCCAACTCTGGATATAATACACTGCCAACACTTAGTGTAACGTTCGCGTATAGCCTATAGTTCGCAGTTATGTCACAATGCATGTTCTGTCAAAATAGACATTTTGAGTTATTTAATACTAACGAATCACTCTGATTTGGATTGAGAACTACACGTGATCGAAAATTCGCTCGCGAAAGGAGATAGACGAGTGTAATGCGATCATTATGGAGAATAAATAAATACGCATATCGCTTCCTTTATAACCAAGGGGACCTGGATCAAAAGGTCATCCCAAGTAGTCCTTGAATTCAAGTGATCTCGACTGTCACTGAGATACCGGTTTGCTTGCTGAACACTGCCTGCAATATTTTTTCTTCTTCTTTTAAGGCACAACAATTACCTTTTCCAGTGAAGCGTCAACCTTTGCCTGCTTCCGCGACGCCATTCATTCGCGAGCCAAACAACGGTTTTCGGTCGCGCGGAGGAGAATGAAAAAACCAAAGTGCGCATTAGCAAATTCAGGAAAAGGTAAGATGGTATTACTTGAAGTTCATATCATAAAAAAAGAAGTAGGAGAAATAAAAAGGCAAAGGGGAGGCTTTGTTGTTGTAAAGAGCTGCCCCACATTCATTTTTGTTTTCCTTCTACATTTCGAAAAGCAGGGTAATCGTACTGGTGCAATAAACAAATCAAACTGCGAATTCCGTGCCGTAAATACCGCGTGCAATGCCACTGTATATAGAAAACACCATTTAAGTTTCATCTCCAAGTGCTTGAGATAGCTTCCTTACACTTAGCACAAAGCGCCTACTCCATTCGTATAGCCCACGGACTGTAAGTTACAACGCTGTGTGCATGTCGTCACGGAAACGTAACGTGACGCATCCTGTCAGGTTAGAAGCAACCATATACATATACGTCGCACCTGCACCAAAGTTAAAGTGTTGAGAGTGCATGCGATCCCTAACCTTCACTGTACCGAACACTCCTATGGCTGGAATCTACTGAGTTCGGGTCCTATTTCTTCAGTGTAAGAAACACCGTGGGTTACAGAAGGTATACGCGGCTGCCATTTCACTTGGATTTTGGATTCGAAGCTCATCAGTCCTTCAGGCGTGACCCCGATTTAAGACGCTAAGTACTCGCAGG
Source organism: Dermacentor silvarum (assembly GCF_013339745.2). NCBI lineage: Eukaryota > Metazoa > Arthropoda > Arachnida > Ixodida > Ixodidae > Dermacentor > Dermacentor silvarum. Next base: position 14,353,894 of record NC_051154.1, on the reverse strand, counting down.
CCGGCGAGCTTGGTACCGGGGCGGTTTCGATACGTGTGCCGTGCGCGAACGCCAAGGACGCGTCGCGAAGGGAAGCGAAGTTGTCGCGCCTGTCCTTGCTCGGACTGTCGCGGAGAAGACCGGCCGTGACAAGCCAATCAATGGCACCGCGGCGACTCCCTGCGGGGCCTTCCCACTCTTCTGCTGCCGGAACGCGAATCTGTCGCCGCACGATCGAGCGATTCCTCGCGTCAATGGAGGTCGTCTCTCCCCAAGGGGAAGACGGATGATACGGTCGCTCGACATGCGCGCTCGTCCTGTTCTGCTGCCGGCCGATAGTCACGTGGAGCCTTGTCACCACTGGTTGCCTACGAAGATTCCTGGATGTGGTTCGGGACTATGGTTCATAAAGCCATTAGTATATGCAAGAACGGTTCGTATACATCGGGCGCCGACCACCTATTCGGATGATATTGGAGATGATAGTTTCATGAAAGCGAAACAGAACCGCGAATACCAAAAGCTCGACGATTCCTTGGTTGTTCGGGAGTTTCCCTCCAAAAACGCGGAACCTGCACACTGCATTGCCATTGGGGCGCTGCAAGGGCTTTCGAAAGCGAGTTCACCCGTGAAAACAAACGAAGACCTGTTGACGAGTACGAATAATTTGCGCGGGCAAGAACTCTAAAGACAGTGCGTTACACATAACGGAGGTCAATTCAATTCAGCTTTATTCAACATTTCTCAGATGCTTGGAGCACGGACAAAAAGCCCGAGAGGCTTGACTGGGTCCGTGCACCAGGGCATGACATACAGTGGTATAAGTCCCATACATGTACACAAGAAAATCAATATGCAGAAAACGCAACTTCAAAAAACTTCAGAAAACTATACAAGAATGCAAACAGTGGGCAAATATGTGCATACAGAAATTCCATAAAATATAAAAAATATTGCAAAAAATTAACTGAATTATAAATGGAAGAAATCGAGAAACACAATTAGTGTTTCAACAAAAGGTAAAACACTGGAGAGTTATACATATAATCTTCGAAGTTCATTAAAAGAGATAATTTCTACATCTGTGCCATTTTTAGCCAACTCCTTTAACAAGTTAGGTAGTGTGTACCTTAGCTTTTGGTTACCATAGGTCGTGCGGCATTTTTCAACTTTGCATGTTTCGGGATAGCGTGTGTGGTATGTAGGAGAATTTTTTTTTCAACCTCGCCCGTGATTTCAGAAGGTAAGTTTTCTTATTTCTGTCCAGATTATGTTGTCTAAGTAGTCTGAAATTGTACATACATTGTACGTTAACAACCTTCAACTTTTTAAACATGTCCTCTGTGTGACTTAAGCAAGGAGCTTTAAAAACTAGGCGCATTGCACGCTTCTGAAGTGAAAGAAGTTTCTTTATATTTTCTTTTGGTGTTGTTTCCCAAACTTCTGCACCGTAGTTTAGCGTGGAAGAAAATAGAGCATTGCACAGAATATTATTAACCGAAAGAGGGAACGTAGAGCAATGTCGACGCGTGAGACCAATTACTTTGGACAGCTTTTTCGACAGGTAATTAATGTGAGTATCCCAGGACAAATTATTTGAGAAAGTTGCGCCAAGCGTTTTAAAACTTTCTACAACTTCTATTTCTAAATCGTTTAGAAATAGTCGGGGGAGTTCGCAGAATTTGTTTCGTGGGTGAAACAAAACGGCCTTAGTTTTACTAATGTTCAGCTTTAATTCATTATTTGTAGCCCATAAGTGAATGCGGCGAAGTGTTTCGTTTGCGCGAAAAGACAGGCACGCGACATCCGAACCGGAAAAAAAATAGGCTAGTATCGTCAGCTTATAATATATGCTTGGCCGTATGATCAATGTTAACAATATTGTTAATGTAAAGAACAAAGAGAAAAGGACCCAAAATGCTTCTCCGTGGAACACCTAAATTAACTGGCTTTACTGAAGAGTGACCATTAATCATGACAAACTGCGACCGGTGCTGTAGGTACGAAGAAATAAGTGAAAGAGCTTTCCCTCGAATGCCAAAGTGCTCCAATTTTTGAATAAGTATGTTCTGATTAATATGATCGAATGCTTTTGTGAAATCTAGAAAGACGCCAACGACCAAGCTCTGACTTTCAAACATTTCAAGTATTAGTTCTTTTTGCGTGAGCAGGCCAGCTCGGTAGATTTATCTTTTCTCAAGCCGTACTGCGAGTCAGTTAGCATGTTGTAGCGATCAGTAAATGAAATTAAACGCGTTAAAATTATTTTTTCACGACCTTTTGAAAAGACTGGCAGAATTGAGATTGGACGATAGTTCGTAAGGTAGTTCTTATCACCTTTTTTGTAAATTGCTGTAATTTTTGCGCATTGCATTTTACGAGGAAAGACTGCACATGAAAGGCAATTGTTAATTATATGCGTTAAGCTATGCGCGATCAAATTAATAACAAATTTTACCGGTTTTATCTGCAGATCCATCATATCGGTGGCCGTGCTGTTTTTTAAACTAGTGTAGGTTGTAATAACTTCCGATTCAGACACTGGCCGCCGAAACATTGTATGCTCGCAGCGCCGTTGCATGTAAGACAGGCTATCGCCTCCAGACGATAATGTGAGATTAGAAAGAAACGAATCATTAAATGCATTTGCTAGTTCTGCTCCAGCAATTTCCACGTTGTCTTTGGATATCCTTGTGATAGGTTCAGTATTTCTGCCAAATATCGTATTTAATTTGCGCCACATGTTCCCAGAACGTTGACTCGAAGAAATTAAGTTTTTTTTCGTTCCATCGCTCTTTGTGCGGTCCTTAACTTGTTCTCGAGCTTCTTTGTTAACCTCCAAGTTTCTGCCCAATATGTTAGCACCGGCAGAATGCAATGATTCTACACTTTTCTTTTCAACGACAGTGGTATATTAAGCTCCCAGTCAATATTTGGTAATGCCTGCCGTACGCACTCTAACCCAATTTTATTTTTCTGTAAATTTCTTTCTCATGATCAGGGTCCCCTGTGAGTAATTGGCCTAGATAAACGTACTCCTTTACAGACTCTAGAGGCTGACTGGCGATCCTGAATTCTTGTTCCCTTGCCAGGCTATTGAGCATTATCTTTGTCTTCTGCATATTAATCTTCAACCCCACTCTTACACTTTCTCGGTTAAGGTCCTCAATCATTTGTTGTAATTCGTCCCATTTTTGCTGAATAGGACGATGTCAACTGCAAACCGAAGGTTGTTGAGATATTCGCTGTTGATCCTCACTCCTAAGTCTTCCCAGTCTAAGAGCTTGAATACTTCTTCTAAGCATGCAGTGAATAGCATTGGAGAGATTGTGTCTCCTTGCGTGACCACTTTCTTGTTGAGAACCACTTTTCTTGTTTCTTGAGAATCTTTCTTGTTTTCTTGAGAATCTACTTTTCTTGTTGAGAACCAAGGAAGCTGTGGAGGTATTTGTGTATTTGCGGAGGTATAACGGAGGTATTTGTTGGTAACAAATTATTTGTGACCGTGGCCATCAGAATAATAGTTACATGCGCTAAGTGAATATTTAATTAATCACTTACGTATAGGACACATGGTGGGATCGAGGAATCGAAGTCAGTCAGAGCTGAAGTCGCGTCCACTTATCAGAAATCCTGAGACTAGCGCTATATACAACCACAGAATGTGCAACGTATAACGTCGAACAGTTCGGGGAGAAGGAATCGCGCCTCCGTCAGACTTGGCCGTGACTTGCGAGCAGTTTCAAGGGTGAGCATCTCCCAAAAGGAGCGGCTGACCTACGCCGTCGTTGTCCTCTTTACTCACGCTGTTGTTGAAGTGAGGAGAAGGGTCTCACCGAGGATTAACAGCAGTGAGTGGGCTTATTTATATATTTACAGGAGATATTTGAACACGACCGTAACACTCAATACATCCTCTTAAATACCATTTGTCTCCGCCAGATCCCTGCCGCAACAGTTTCTTCTTTAGCTTGTTTACGTATGCACCAGGGAAACGGGTGATGTCATGTACTTTCAAGCAGGTGGTCCGAAGCCGTCGTAGAAATCCGCCTTTCTGGGAATAGGTCCGCACAACAGCACGCGCGCCGCCTCTGAACGCTATTTTGATAAAGGGGAAGTGAGGACGCAAGACCCAGCGATGAAATCTCTCAAAAGCACAAGGAAAGTCGCCTCTCCGCCCGCTGAATGGGATGGCAGGAAGCGCCACTCTTCTTTGCTCGGTTGTGATTCGCTTGTAAATCTTGAACGAATTTCTTGTACAAGTTTTGGGAGCCGCCTTATCATGGGAGCCGCCTCATAAACAGGCAGGCCTCCGAAGAGGGTTTTCACAATGACGGCGCTGGCTAGTCGCTCGAGTGTAATGGGTCTATAGGCCGCTTCGCATTGAAGATGCGCCCTCCTGATGGAACGCTGGGCTTGTCAGCACGCCGGCATCCGCTCTCCGGCTGGAACGCCCTTCTTAACACGGCCAGATGGTTCAGCCTTACACTGTGTGACATATTTGGGGGCCAGATATATTGAAACTGATGCATCTCTAGATTACAACTAAATTAACTCGCTTTAAAATCTCACTGGCTTCAATTCTTACTTTTAATATATGTACTCGCTTAAATTATTACTTTTAATATCGGCACTAAAGTCTCTAATTATAAACTAAATTACCAAGTTTGTTAATGAGATTTCTAATTGTACCAACCAGTTCGTGCTTCCGCCCGTGGCTGTGGTCGAATTTGCAAAGATTGTGGCTCGTAAATGCTCTTTGGCATTGGCCGGCCACCTTTCGTAATTGTATGTCCATCAGCAGAACTGGCTAGAATTTTCTATTAGAATAACAGTTCTAACGTAAGAGTTTTGTGAATACGGGCCCCGTCTCTGAGAAAGATCCCATTTTATCTTTTTTTTTTTTGTACTGTCTAGTAAACAAACTTAAGAGAAATATTACGTTGAACCGGATCGGTGAATAAACATTGCGAAAACCAAAAGAGGACAGTCTTGATGCTTGTTACGCACGTAAACACGTAGGAATGGAAGCCAGTGGTGACGCCACCTTCAAGTTCCCGCCCCAGTTCGCCATGACATCAGGAATTTTGACATCGTTCGCTCGGAACTAGCTAATTGTTTAGTGATAACGGAAAATCACATTACATGCTATAGGAACCGAATGCTCAACATAGGTTTAGTTAAAAATGGTCCAACTATATACGCGAAAATGCTTAGAAATCTGTGAGATGCAAACGTATACAAAAACGTGCAAACGGCGTGCTTTGGGCGAATGTAATTAAAAACTTCTACGTTTGTAATAAACATTTCCCTGTCAAAGCAAATAACGTTTCGATAGAATGTTTTACTGTAGTGTCGCCGTATACAGTTGCTTTTAACTACACCAATTTTTAAAAAAGTGTCTGGGGCAGATACCATAGTTATAACCTTTGGCTTTATTTCTCGATGAGGCGGCTATTACATCTACCATAAATCAAAATGCTTAATTGAATAATTAAAATGATTAGGCTAATAAACTTCTCATTAATTACTTTACTGTACAAGAGGTCGTAAACTTGACAACCCGGCAAAAGCACTTCCACAAGTTCCCCGAAGGAGGCATCGGCTACACCACAAGACCGCGAGGGGTGATTTAAGGCCGTCCTGGTCCCCACGTGAGGCAGAACTGCTCGAGACTCGGATAGAGTCACAACCATGTACCAATGAAGTGAATACAGTCTTTTCTATTTTTCATCATCTCGATGCCCGCGTTCGTCGCTATCTCCTGATTCTTGCGGTGACGACCCACCTCACCCGGTCGAGATCGTATCAAGTCACTTAGTGGAGGGCAAACAAGCCGCCATTTCAACAAAGGTGCTTTGCCCTGACGTAACGTTGGCTTTAGAGGCTTTCCTTGCTGGGCTACTGTTATTCAAGCCTCCATCTTTCTTTGAACTCTGTCTTGTTTGGCTCACTTAGTTCTGGAACTCAAGTTACTCAAGGAGGTATAGTTAGCACGAACTTCTTTTAAGTTTGCCATGAGCAGAGGCCTTTTGAGGGGTACATACGCACTTTATTAGCGATGCTTTACTTTCAGACGCGCAACAGAAGCAGCAGAAAACTTGTAACAGCAGGCATTGACAAGCAACAAAATGTTTTGCGACTTTGCTGTTGCAGATTTCACCTGCTTCAGAAACTTGTCTGTATATAAACTTGTTTGAAGCGAGTACCCCTTTTGCGTCATTTCACTATTAAAATATTTCCAACGGATTAAGGTTCGAAGATCCACGTGCGAAACTTTCTCGCGAGCACAATTTATTTTTCGTTAAATTTACGCAACATTCGTAAAATCATAAGACTATCCCCAATTTGTAAACTTTAGGAGAAATTCGCGAGAGTTGGCAGGTACGCTCATACGCAAGAAATATTGCTTTTTGCTGACGACACTAACGTATATTATTCCTGTAATAATCTAGTTAAATCAGAATATGGGACAATTATGTAACCACGTGAACAATCACTTTGGCTTAGTGCAAATGAATTACAGCTTAATGCGAACAAAACCAAGTACACATTATTCAGAACACGAGATGCTACTCTTTCTGGCAATTTCAATCTATGTTTTGTAATGAGTGAGTACAAACTACAACTAGTAATAAATTTTAGGTGTATTTTCCCATGAGAACTTGTCAGGAACAAGCGCACCAATCATGTCAATATCAAGGTATCAAGGGTAATAGGTACATTGTGGAAGATACGTAACCAAGCTCATAGCATGTCTAAAACCACGGTGTACATTGCGAACGTCCAATATCATTTGCAGTACTGTTTTATTTATTGGACAACACAACCAGATGTTTTCTGGCAGCCAAAGCAGGTTTGCTTTTATGGGGCACCGCATCTAAGCTGAATTTGCAAAAGTTATTCTTACTTAAAAAACAAGCAATTAGAGCTTTACAAGGTCTCAGTTATGTGGACAGCACCCGGCAACATAGGCCAAAAGTATTCCCTTAAAGGAACATATACGCTCTACAAGAGGGAACGTGCCATGTATTCGCAATGCACACGGACTATAGGTGGCGCCCTAGGTGATCCATGATGGCGGACAGAGAGATCAGAATTATCGACTGCGCGTCCGCGTCGTAGCCCCCCGGGCTTTTTCTAATCCTTCTCATAACACACCGAACGTATTATTTTTTATTGCGATCAATTATATGGACACTTCAACCGGATTTCTGCCGTCGTCGTCGCCGTCGCCGTGAGGTTCCGTATAAAGTCCAAAGGCGATAAAATCGTCGACGCGCGCAGTATGCGCGAGCGAAAGGGCGCGGGGGACGCACGCTATCACGGAGAGCGAACGCACGGCGGAAAGCAAATGCAACCGTCGCGCGAAAGGCCGTGGGGGTATGGGAGGGAGGGAAGCGGGGCGACGCTGTGCTCCGGCACCAAAGGCGTATCTTGCAACCGGGCGTAAGGGGAACTTGCCACTCAATCTTCCACGCGAAAGCAAGAAAGCGGGCTAGGAAGACAATCTCTTTGATCGACTTTAACTGCAAGTTGAATCGCTTTCGAACTTTTTCATGCAGAAATGAAGAAACACTGACCTTTCAGCCAACCTATCTTTTTGTGAATGAAAGTCTTAAATTCAGAATAACTAACTATACAAGTCCGAAGGTAAGAACTAATTATGAAATTCAGCCCTTAATGTAACGAATCCCCAGCTTTTTAAATGGAAACAAATGTATTAATGATGAATTACTCAAGTCGCCATTGCTACCACTATATCGAAAGTTTGTCAATACACGCAGTAGTGCTTTCTGTGTAGGGGGATGAGGCGTTCTGCACAGTTTTGTTGTACTTGCAGTACATATGCGTTTTGGTCAGATTTTTCTTCTCATGGCTGACGAGTCAGCTTTGATCAACTTTTTTATAGTATTTGAAAAGTGCTGTAGGTAAGTGTGTGTGTGTGTGTGTGTGTGTGTGTGTGTGTGTGTGTATGGTGTGTTGTGTGTGTGTGTGTGTGTGTGTATGTGGTGCACATGTTTGATATGATTGACGTTTGTATTTATCAATGATTAAGCAGTGATAACGTTCTCATAAATAAATAAATAAATAAACAAATAAATAAATAAATTTAATTATTTATCGTAATGTACAGGCCCCGTGGAATGAGCAGTGAGTAAGGGGTGTTACAGAAACAGCTATTAAAGCTCATAAACATATGAAAATATACAAGAGTGGAAATCATAGCAAAGACAGATCACCAATAAACAGCGTGTTAGCATCAGCGCTTTAGTCTTTCGTTGAATTGGTTACTATTTTGTTGATACTAAATGATGTATAGGCTAAAATGTTTTGTATATGTGTTGTCTGTCGCTGTTCCCTTCATGTATACATATAACACATGAGGTCACCGGCCTATAGTGAGGTGTGTTGAGTGATGTCTGTTCCTGGCCTTTTAGTTTCCTAAAGCAGGAAACTGAGAATGTTTAATAAACAATGTCACACAGGCACCGTTGAGAGGTGTTAGTAAACAATCTCAGAAAGTAATCAACCGTTACGATCTTCGTCTAGCCTGCAAAAATTATCTGGACACGGATGAGATTGCTGAAGCAACGCTTTCTCACAACAATTTTATCACAGCGCAATACGTCAAAAGATATATGCCGTGTGTCCCAGCTGTGTAACGTGGGACAAGCTGTTTAAAAAGCAAGTTACAAGATACGGCGATGGGACCAACGGTGTTTTGTAAGCATTCGCCTTGCGCGCACTGATGAATTTTTTCGTTATAATTGATTAGCTAATTAGTCAAATTTATTGCCTAAAGATAAAATAACTTGCAGAATTGCGTAAGCTCGCATGTGAAATTGCGCATCGCATTCGAAAACATAGCATTCATCAGTTTCCAACTCGCTACATTTTCCCGTTATATTTTCCGCGTTTCAATGTTGTGGCGCAAAACGCAGAAAAGCGCGGTAAGTGAAGGCGGGTCCGCGCGTAGCGCGCGCGCGACAGCAGCGCTCTCAAGAGGTGCTTTGCAGACTGCTCAGTGGCTGACTTGGTGACCGTGACAAGGTGAGGGCGTAACTGTTGGCTGCTGCTACGAGCAAGCAGCCGCGGCTCGCTTTTTTTTTTAAATTTATTCCTTATCCTTCAGTCGTATTTCTTCTTCCTTCTGGGGCTTTACGTGCCAAACCCAGTTCTGATTATGGGGCACGCCGTAGTGGAGGGCTCCGGATTAATTTTGACCACCTGGGGTTCTTTAACGTGCACCTACAACGCAGGCACACGGGCGTTTTTGCATTTCGCCTCCATCGAAATGCGGCCGCCGCGGCCGGGATTCGATCCCGCGATCTCGTGCTCAGCAGCGCAACGCCTTAGCTGACTAAGCCACCGCGGCGGGTAGTCGTGTTTCTTATAGGCCGCCTTAAGTCGATATTCTAGCCTAAGATATTCTAGCCTAAGATATTCTAGCCTAAGATATTCTAGCCTAAGATATTCTAGCCTAAGATATTCTAGCCTAAGATATTCTAGCCTAAGATATTCTAGCCAACAGCGTGATGCGGCTACTTGATCGTAGCAGCAATTACCAACTGCTACGCCGATTGCCTTGTCACTTGTTTAATGCGTAAGCATTCTAGGGCTACTTCCCTTGGAAATATGTCCGTCCGCGTCTGTCTGTAACGCGTGACACGATGCGCTCCATAGGTGTACATGGGGTAATGTGGGGGTATATATGGGAATGTCTTATGACTGCGTATGACTGAAGAGGTATTAAGAATAATCAAGGTTAATAAAAGACTAATAAGATTAATTATGATGAAATTCATTTCGCCTAAATAAGACTCCTTAAGACTAATTAAGGGTAAGGAACCCTAATGGAGATTGATTACGATGAAATTACTTAAGCGTAATGACGTATTATTGGGGGAAATTAAGAAAAGTGCTTAATTAAAATTAAGGTAGATTAAATTGTTGATCCTAACCAATAGTAATCAATGTTAATTAAGCCTAATGAAGATTAATTAAATGTACCTAAGTTTAAGCTTAATTTCGATTTATTAACGTTAAATTGATTTGGGCTAATTAGTATTATATAGGGTAATTAAGATGACTTAAGCCTAACTGAGAATATCCGGAAAATCAATTAAGATTAATTGGAAAAAAAAGAAACGGAGTGAACGTCGCCATCATACGACCAGACGCGTTCGGATACGTCAGAGACGCATGTGTGCAAAATGAGCGACTGGAAATAATGCTTATGCACTATCTGACAAGTCCCACTGGGGAGTCTCTGCAGTAATTTTGTGGTCACCAAGTCAGCCAATGAGTGGTGCTGACCCTTTGAAACCACTTTTGAGAGCACTGCTAGCTGTCATGCGCGGGAAACGCGCGGGCCCGCATTCACGTTGCATTCTTTCTCGCGTTTTCCGCCACTACTTTGAAACGCAGAAAAAATAACGGGAAAATATAGCGAGCTGGAAACTGCTGAATATGATGCTTTTGAATGCGATTCGCAATTTGACATTCGAGCTTACACAATTGTGCAAGTAATTATAAATTTAGGCAATTAGTTTTGTATAACCAGATTACAGAACCAGATTACATATCGACTCGCTGTGATAACAACAAAAGATCTCAGCCAATAACTGCAGAACAAACACGTTTTACTGCTCTTTTTTCCCCGAATCAATTAGACAATGGAATGCTTTATCAAATGATATAGTAAATGTGTCAAATAACGAACTATTCTATTCTATGCTGTGACACTTGTAAAATACTCTTGTAAAACAAATGTATTTGCTATATATCTTGAAAAGATGTTTGTTTCACATTACTTGTATGTCTCTCTCTAAATGCTTTTGTAGTGTTTCTGTTTGTGAGTATATCTGTGCAGAAGCTTTTCTGTATTACTGGTTATGTTTTGTTCCCCCCTACGTAATGCCTTTATGGCGATGTAGGTACTCTGTAAATAAATAAATAAATAAATAAATAAATAAATAAATAAATAAATAAATAAATAAATAAATAAATAAATAAATAAATATAGCTAATGAATGATAAGAGAAAATTTCAACAGTGTGCACAAGGCGACTGCTAAGACAACACCGTCGGTCTTAGTGTCTTATTTCGAAGCCCCCCCCCCCCCCCCTTTTTTTTTTAACAGCTTGGCCCACGTTAGCTGGGACAGCTGCCTCCTGAATTTGTGGCTATATGCACATAGCCTACTGAGTCGTCCATTGTTGTCCACTTCCGTGCCTTTCCCCTCTGCCGTGCTGGTTCCTTATGACCCCTCCATGGACGGTGTAGATGGCGCTGAGGCGCACTGTTGGCGTTTTATCGCGCACACCAGCCCTACAAAGATACATACGCATGCTGCGCCGCAGGTGTATAAGAAAAGCTTAAGTATTTTTTGTCCAGGTACTGGAAGAAGGCATGGCTATAGCCTTATAGCCGAGCGCCTTTATAAAGAGATGCATGGTATATTGTGGGTCGTCGCCTTTTAAGTATAGCGCCCCGCACAGCCTCCAAGAAGGCGCAATAAGTGTGCTCAAACAAACCAAGTTTTATTCATAGCACTTTGAGAGGACAATAACCTTTAAAAAGCTGTTTTATTTTCTGCCTGGTCGTTTTGTTTCACATAGTAATTCACTTCTGACCCGATGCTGTCGATGCTTAGTGGGCTCAGCCGAATGTCTCGACAATGACGCAACAAAAAGTTGATACAAATGTCGCTCTTGCCCTCGGAAGTCCTCTTTCTCGTCTCCGCTTAAGCGTACACTGGCTTGTTATGAAACAGAATCGGCACCAGTTGTAGCGTAAGGTTAGCTCAAGCTGTGGCTTGTGCCCACTATATATGAGAAGAGCATTTCTTCACATGTTAACCTTACCCTTTAACCGGAGGCCAGTTAGCCAGTGGAGGCACCGGCTGCTCTTTCAAAAGAAGCTCCCAACCGAAGGTCGAACGTGACAGTGCGAAAGGACTCAGTTGATATGAGTGTTTTGCACTTGAAACGTTCTTAGTATAGTCTGCACTTTAGGCTGGCCGGAAATACCGAGGGCAGTATATAGTGTGCTGGATTTTGCGCTGGCGACGCACAGCACGCCGCTGCTTAAGGTGGGGTGAAGATTTGAAAGATGGTTTGTTAGAATTGCAATCAGAGGAGCCATGAACATAGTTGTGCTTTTTAAAGTCTTCCTATGGTATCAGTTATAATTGGGCTGTCTATAAAGCAGAAAGATCATTTTTTTAGTTTATTTCAGTTTTATGTTATTTTTGTTTTTTCACGATGTACCTTTTTTATAACTATTATTTGCTGAGCTTTCGAATTTTGCACATGACAGGACAGCTGTATCCTACGAAACTGTAACTATAACTACGTAAGAAAGTTAGGGCAACTTTTTGTTTTTGTTTTTACATAGTGCAACTGCGACTATGACATGCTGTCTTTTTTTTTTTTACTAAACAGCCATTAGCTTGCGGATATTCATTCTTGTTCCAAAGTGATAGCAGGCAAAACAATATGCTCACAAAATTTCTTTCACATACACCCAGCAGTTTTTTAATAAAAAAGTAACAAAAATGTCCTAAAATGACGTTCTGAAAAACAAAATGCAGATAAAGTGGTGTGAAAATGCTTGATCTATCAAAATACCCGATGACTACAGTTTTTTGTGATAAGCATTACTGTAGTCTTCCTTTCTCTTTCTGCGGTCCTTTCATACCTCTTTTGCTTAGGCTTTCAGTTTGAAGTCGCTTTTTTTTTTCTCCGCCGCGAGTCCATCGATAGCGTACACAATGAAATAAACAAATGTCCAGGAGTGACACCTAGGTGCTTTAGCACGCTTGCACTGTAGCGGTTGTCATATAACGTTTGCTTTTGTGTCAGTATTTGCATTCTCCCCATCAGTAACGCTGATAAATGCGTGAAATAGGTCTTTCACAGACGTGACGTACTATCCTAAGAGCGCGCGCCACCATCCACAAGGAAAAAAAAAAAAAAAAGAGGAGGGCACGGAAGCTACCTCCCTAATGACTGGAAGATGCACTACATCGAATAATAATGTCGCAATACCAAAACTTCTGTCAAAACACAAGTTGTTTTTTAAGACATGCTGGTGGACTAGTTGGTTCATTATGATGTAATATGGCAGCGCACTTCGATACAAGGATGTGTTTGTTCACTGTGTTAGGTCCTTGTATCGAAGGGCGCTGCCATATTACATCAAGTTATTTTTATCTGATGAAAGCTTCATACAAAATCGAGACTCGACCATGGGGCATGCCCACTTGTTGGTCGACGCGACAACTAAAATGAATTAAATGAGTATTTTAGAAGTCGTGCATACGAAAGTGTTATATGTTTTTGAAAGCTTAAGACTAACAAATGAACGCAAAATCAAAACGTCGATATTTTGGACAAACAAAAAACACCTTAATGCCTCTTTACTCGAAAGGGGGGGGGGGGGGGGGGGCAGGCTGCCACACTTACATGGGCTGCTCGTATGTATGTATGTATGTATGTATGTATGTATGTATGTATGTATGTATGTATGTATGTATGTATGTTAAAAAAATTAAATTATGGGGTTTTACGTGCCAAAACCAGTTCTGATTATGAGGCACGCCGTAGTGAGGGACTCCGGAAATTTGTACCACCTGGGGTTCTTTAACGTGCACATAAATCTAAGTACACGGGTGTTTTCGCATTTCGCCCCCATCGAAATGCGGCCGCCGTGGCCGGGATTCGATCCCGCGACCTCGTGCTCAGCAGCCTAACACCATAGCCACTGAGCAACCGCGGCGGGTGTATGTATGTATGTATGTATGTATGTATGTATGTATGTATGTATGTATGTGTGTGTGTGTGTGTGTGTGTGTGTGTGTGTGCGCGCGCGCATGTATGCGGGTGTAGGTATGTACTTCTGATCGCCAGGCAACGAGAGGCCGGCCCCTTCCCCGTAAATTTTAGTGGGAGGACCGGTGTATGTGTGTGTGTGTGTGTTTCCCCCTTACCTTAAGTCTTACAGCACACATCCAGGGGAAATAAGTACCCACGTTACCTATAATAGTGCGCAACTAAAAACGACAGCCCAAGCGACCATGAGCCTACTCGCCCAGCGGTATGCAATGTTAACTTACCCGCGTAACCAAAGCAAGGCTACGACAGGGGTAATGCGTGGCTCTTCTCCCATGATTTTCCTTATAGATCACCAGAATGTGAGCCGAGAAACCGGATACGTGCAATAAAAGACTTCCCTCACGGCAGTACAACAAAACACGAACATCGCCGACTTCTTCCCTTGTACATCAGCACACTGTTCCTTTCACCCCTCTGATAAGTACCGCGAAATAAGCACTATTCTCGACGCGTGCCGAGCACATCCTACCGCCATCTCATTTTGGAGATTCTCGGCTCTAGCATCACGAATACTTCTGCAGACTCGCACTCGTACAGACTCAAGTACCATGTCATCCCCTAGTGACGATCTTCTGCACGAAATTTTGCCTCATTCAACATCGGTACGAACATCTTGGCAGAGTTCGACAGGCAACGCCTTGTGTTCGAGGGTCGCGAACATGGACACAAACCTTGCAGCAGTGTGGTGCATCTTCTATAGACAGACGTTAAAATTCTTTGCGCTGCTTCATACGAGAAAACGTTAATGAGCAACTTCGGGACTAGTTATGTGGGAGTGTTCCGCACAACCTTTCATTTTGCCAGAAGTTTCGGGAATAGTGCTCGTGCAAGGTCATTGTCTTTTTTTTTATTCCTGTGAGCTCCCACTCCTGTAGCTCCCAGGTAGATAGTTAAAATGCGCATGTCACTCAGAAATTCTCGAGCGGGCCATCGCCTCTTTTTCAGACATGACCGTACATCTCCCTCTTGCTCGTCTGCCGACATTGACGCGTATTTGACGTTAAACATTCGCTCTATAGTTCATATGAAATAAAAATGGCATACTGCCACAAAAATTCGTGGAGCATATATCTCAATATTCACATCGAGATGCCGCAGAGTACGATGACCGATGAAGGTTATTGTAGTGATCACGTTATTCTTAGTCATTACAAGGTCACGCTCCAACGGGGAAGAAACGCATAACTTTTTAGTCGCACTTCGTGTGGTTTTTTATTTTTTGAAAACCCCGTTGGTTCTAATATATTTCGTTGCAGCTGCAATATCCACAAATATAAATTACAGGAAAACTTGCCGGGTTATATCTTTATTTCACAATTAAAAAAAAATTGGCGCTACAAATTATAGAGACAAGAAGACAACAATAAATGCTCTTTATTACCATCGACAGCCATGAGATAGTGTATACACGTCACAACCAATCCGGCGGAGAACGAACAAGCACAAACATAATCTATACAAGCATCAAAGCAAGAACCTGAATATGATATAACTGTACATGCATTTTACAACTTGCCCAGTACTGAGCCGCCTATAGCAATGGAAGTCATCCAGTACAAACACGCTATCATAGAGCCTATCATAGACACTGTCAGTTCAAGAAACTCGAATGAAGCCGCAACGCTTGGGCGGGTTATTTTCAGTATACGAGTATACTGATACTTTGTGGTGTCGAGTCCGGTGAGAGTGTTTTGATTTAAACGTCGCCACTCGATGCACCAACAGTCATCAATAGAACTCATCAAATCATTATTGAGTTGTGTCAAAGTCCGTTGAATCTGTGCTGTGTACTACTAGTAGAATATGCCTTTCTTAACAAACGTTTTCAATACAGAATAATTTCTTATAATTGACTTTTAACTGAGACAGCAAGAACATGGCATTGAACGAATTCGAATCGGACGAGAGCTTCGTACGAGTGCCGTTTCATGCTGTATCGCGTACACATACCTCAGGCTTCTGGTATTAATCAGTGGAACGCCAATATATTTCCGGCACGTTTGTGAAGACAGATGTAAAATCGTCTGTGAGTGCGAATTCTAGTAAATGGACATGACATGAATACTATAGCTGACTTCGATCCAGCAATTACAACATGCACCTTCAAGCGCGTATGGTAATTGCTGCAAAGAAAACAAACATTTCATCTGTGTACAGCACTGCATTCGAGTATTATTTTCATACTCGCTGAAACATGCAGTACAGTCACGTGTTGGCATAGTCATCGCGAGGTCCGTCGTGAATTTCACAGCTTATCACCCCGGCTATTCATAAGGCTCGATGAAACGCGCGACATCCCACGACAGAGTCAGTTCCTGCTTGACAGAGAAACCAATCGATTGATGAGGATTCGAAAGACTTGGGACATTCGTGCGGGCCCCAAGACACAGGTAAGCGAAACTGTGCCAATAAACGAACATTCTGGACGTTGCCGCATGCACGACAATATTTTAACCGCGGCTGGCATTGACGCGGAACTTTTGCCAGTAACCGGCTGCGTATAAAAATGCAGCAGCAGACTCGTAGTAAAAGCACGCGCATCGACACCAAAGCGTTGCAAGGTACGGGACGGTTGCGTTCTGCCCAACGACTAGACAATTAATCTAGTGTCTTCTTGCAAAAGTGCCGCTGACGACAGTAGACGTGTCAAAAATAAAAGACCTTGTCTGCGCTGGCTCGCTCAAACCCCACATTAATTAATGTAGGAGTGTGAAAAAATTTCAACATTTATAGTTCGGACCTCGTTTTATGTAAACGTCTATACGTCAGCATATAAGTTCCAGCCTATATATTTCGATAGAAAAATAAGAAGTCGAGTGGTTTATCAGAGAGATATTTTACCTCTTTCTTCATTTTGCGCCTGGATTGCTGAGACCGAGCACACTGTCATCCGAACAGTTGGGCTGAGGGGACACTGAAACTAAGGTTGACAATATTTTGTGTGGGCGTGTTCTTCCACCGAGGCACTTCGTGTCACGCCTTTCGACAGTAAGCTATGTTGCGACCGTCGTTGAAATCGACACCGCGGCATCGGATGCGGCAAGATCCGGAGGTGTACGGGCGGCCGAGCAGGATCGGCCTGGATATCCGATGGGCTGCTTCACTGTGACAGCGCGCACATAATCCGAGACGCAGCGCTACTGCGGTAGAGCGTGGGCCGGCGAGCAAAAAAGAAACGTGTGCGGCTCACCTGAACATGCTGGTGAAGACATCGAGTGGGTTTCGGCGACTGCCCGGCAGTGAGGCGGTCTCCGCGTTCATCGAGTCGGGCTGAAGCATGGCCTGCGAGCGTGGACGTCGTTCCGACACTGAGCGCAGCCGGACGCCAGAGAGGCAGCCGACGGGGCTCGGAGCCCGCATCAACGGCCGCGTTTCGGCCTCGCCTGCAGAGCAGCCCGCGGACCTAGGGGACAGGGCACGGCTCGGCGGCTCAACTAAGGACGCGGCAAAAGCGGGGCAGGGCCTACCTGCTCATGGGCTCGGCTGCCGTCCGAGGGGCCGCCGCGCCGCGCGGCTCGCAGCCAGCACGCCGCTAGCTCCGGCCATCGCGCACTGACTCACTACGCGATCGATCGGCGGCGCGCTGCGGGCCTCGGACGCCACCGCGTGGCCCACGGGGTTTCGCTTCGGACTGACTCGGTGGCGTGACCGTCGCTCATGTCACGGTCACCTGGACAGCTCTGGCAGTGGCCTCGAACGTAAAAAGACAAGCCTGGCATGCCGTCCTCCCATTAACTGGGCCTTAGCCGAAAAGCGATAATCCGCCATCCAGTACCGTCGGGTAGTGTCAACCGTAACTTACCGGTGCAGAGGTCGACGGTATCGCTCGGCGGGCTTCGGTGGGGTCCTGCATGTTGGCGTTCTGCAGAAAGCGATCTCCTTCCACGGCGGGCACGAGGGGCGCAGTGCGCGTGGTATTGTCCTGCGCATGGTAGCGCGCGTAGTATTGGCGTGGTATCATGGCTCGTACCCACTGAGGGGGATAGGCGTTTCCACTGTCGTCTGCGATTTTCTTTCGACCGAACAAAAGCGAGTAATTTAGTACCAGGCAGACGCCCGCTGCTTTTCTACAAATAAGAAAAAGAGATGGAACAGTGCTAATGCTGGTCCGTTGGGGTGGGGACAGTGGCATATGCTTATACTCTAACAGAATCGGGTAGCATGACTATAAGAAATATAAGAGTATGTTTAAACGTAAAAGCTAGATATGAAACAGAAGTTGACTACAGATCTTGGTTAGTGTCGAAAGAAAAAAGATTAGAGAGCAAGGATTAATAGAACGAAGGAATAATTAAAGACAATAAAATAACGATCGAACAAAATTTAGCAATCAAATCGTACGGAATCTAAAGGAATTTCTGAACGGCTGAAGACTCCGCGTCAATGCGCTTTATAGAGAGTAAGGCGGCCAAGGATAGCAAAAGTTTCCGAGAGTTCTTTTTCGTGCAGATGAAAATCGTCGACAGGTGAGTGAAAAAAAAAAAAAAAAAAGAAAACGCAGATCCCACACAATGTGGGAATTTATATGCACGTGAAAGATTAGCCGCACGACTCAGGTGACGAAATGTTTTAACACTTCTGTTTTAACAGCTGGCAGGCCATCTAATGCGTAGGGCGGAAAATCTGTAGTCTATAATACAGTTACAGGGCCGGTATTTTGTAGCGATGCGTTATGCGTTATGCTAGTCTTATCATCCACCAGTAGCGCACCCAGGATTTCTGCCAGGGAGGGGGGGGGGGGAATTTTTGTGTGGGGAGGGGGAAAGCAAGCACCTTGCATAATATGCAATTTCTTTGCTTTAGCCAAAGGAATCCAACAGCAAATAAAATGCCTGAATATAATAATGACACCAAGGATGATGACGATGTTTCTTTCTTCAGCGTTTTAATCAAAGTAATTTAAGAGTGAATGAATAAATACAAGACAGTGATAGAGTGTTTTTGTTAATCAGGCAAATTCGACCTCAAGCCACCTCCTGACTCGTAATGACAATGTGAACAGAGCGCTCAAGGTACATGTTGGACTGGTGGGGCTGGACGCGTGGGGGGGGGTTACAACACCCGATCCCCCCCCGTCGGTGCGCCACTGTCATCCACCGCACACGGCTGACGAAAAGACATTAGCATCGTAAAGGCAACGCTAGAAACTACCGGCCCAGAATGTGTGCCAAGAGAAGGCAGTCGCGGACGGCAGAGAAATAGGTGGTGCGAAGAAATTACGGAATATGCAGGTATAAGATGGGGCCAACTGGCGCAAAACAGGGGCAATTGGAGATTGCTGGGAGAGGCCATCGTCCTGTCGTAGACGTACCGTATTTGCGCGAATATAACGCGAGTAATTTTTTTTTTCGAAATGTACATCCTCTGAACGCGTCTTCCGTTGCATTCGGGTTTGGGACCCGAATATAACGACTTTTTTTTTTAATTTTCTCTAGCACTCACACTTCGCCTTGCGCAAGACCGCGCGAGCTGGAAGTTGCCACTGCGCATTTCGTGTCGCCTTTCTTCTCTGGGTTTAGAACGCTGTTAGTGCGGCATTAATTTGGTTTCGGTGTATTAATCGCAACCTTGAGCAACACGACTGGCGCTGTTGTGCAAGTGCGTCAAGCGAGTGGTCTTCGAAGTCGTGCTGCGATCACCGCACTGTGTGTGAAAGAATTTGGTATGTTCGATTGTGTCACGGGCTTTTATAAAGTGCTGCCTGTTCAACAAGTTTGGTGGCATGGAGGATGAGGCCGTTCACGCTGACAGTGACATCGATTAAATTGTGTATGCACTCGCATTTCACTTTATTTTGTGGCGGCAGTTCGCAGTAACTATAAACAAGCCCTGCAGGCATCCGCTGTTATGTTTCGTTTCCTATTTCTTTGCGGAATCACTTCGGGTTTTAGTCGTACTATATATTTTTCTCTTTTTATTGCGATAGCAATTATATGGACACTTCAACCGGATTTCTGCCGTCGGCGTCGCCGTCGCCGTCGCCGTGAGGTTCCGTATAGATAAAATCTTCGCCGCGCGCCGTATGCCCCAGCGGAAGCGTGCGGGGAGTCGCGCTATCACGGAGAGCGAACGCACTCAATCTCCCACGCGCAAGCAAGGAAGCGGAAAGCCAGCGCCGGAGGGAGCAGGGGAGGGGGGGGGGGGGGGGGCACTTCTCTGCCAACAGCCGCGCTCGTCGCTCGTCCGCACAGTCTCTTATCTGTCCCACGCGCGAGCAAGGTAGCGGGAAGCCAGCGCCGGAGGGAGCGGGGGGGGGGGGGGGGGGGGGCGCATTTCTACTCTGCCAACAACCGCGCTCGTCGCTCAACCGCACCGTCTCTTATCTCCACACGGCTCTGACCTTTATGCACTGTGCATTCGCCGCTCAGTTTCTGTTGAAGCGATAGACCGCACGTACCTTCGCCCGCTGCAGCGTATTAGCTTGCTGCCAGCGTTTTGACAGTCGTTGTCTGCAGTCATTCAGTGTGATCTATTCATGTTTGTTTGTGCGCGCTCACACCACGCTTGTTCATTCAGTTAGTGATAGTCGGGCCACATTTTCCAACGCACGCTACACATGTAATGCTGCCCGGATCGGCAGTGCAGCGCTACAGGTGTGTCCCTTCGCACGCGCTGCCCACGGGAAGCGCTTCTCATCAACACCACCGTTTCACACGCGCCTTCTCGTGGTCATCGAGTCTCTCCTCATGTCGGTCTACTTACGCCGCAGCACACCTGCTTACTTAATCAGCTCATGTTTACTACAATTTATATTGCTACCAATGCCGCTCACCTTACATCGTATGACATTGCTGTGTTGCTATCGCATTCATTGCTTCGCCCTTAGGGCGAAACTGTGACATTTTTTTCTGAGAGAGCGCAAGTTCCCACTCGCGTTATATTCGTGGTCGCGCTTTTTTCGTGCCAACAGGATGGTGATGTTGATTACTACTATTACTACTTCTACTACTACTACGACCACCAACATAGTCTGCTGCACAAAAATATCGTTCGCTCTTTGCGCTCGTGGCTGGGATCAGGTTGTCTAGCAAGTCTCTTTTTCACAGTTCTATGACTTCCGCATTAAAACCTTCTTGACTAAAAAAAAATTCGGCAGAACCCATCTCAGGATGACTCGACAGTAATGCGTTTAGCATTGAATCAATATATAGTGGCACAACGTATTGCCACCGTCGAAACATTGGCAGCAGCAGCGGCAAGGGACGTGCATTTTTAAGAAGTTTCTCTGCTGATTACGGATACGATGCTTCGGCCGACCTAGGCAGCCCTGAGCTTTTGATTGCCATCGTCTACGTCAACGTGCGTTGGTCGCTGGGAAGGGAAATTTTCGTCCTGCATCGCTACCACCAGTGGACACGCCCCCAGTCGGACCAAGCTATAAAGGATACACTGCAACCTGAAACTGTCACACTGGCAGCAGCAGCGGCAAGGGACGTACATTTTTAAGAAGTTTCTCTGCTGATTACAGGTTAGTTACTAATTTTTTTATTATCTTTTCCCGCACATTGCTGCTGCTGCTGCTGCTGCTGCTGCTGCTGCTGCTGCTGCTGCTGCTGCTGCCGCCGCCGCCGCTGCTGCCGCTGCCGCTGCCGCCGCCGCCGCCAATGTTCCAAGGTGCTGTCACGCCATTAGAAAAAGAGTGTTCTCTGTGTGGTATGCAATTCAATGAATCAGATTTCAGAATAGATTGTAGTGACTGTGGATACACGTATCACACGGGGAAGTGTGCAGGGATGTCTGATGCTACAATTAAAGCAAAGGGGGAGCAGTACCGTAGTGCGCGGCGCTGTACAGCTTGCAGACGTTCAAAGGGTCATGCTCCCCCTCCCGACAAAGCTGATAATGACTCAGATGCGCAGGATGTTCGATCAATGTTGGTATCCATAAACGAAAAACTGGAATGCCTTTTGCCCCTAAAAAAGATGGTTGAAAGTGTTGAAGACACGGTCCAGTTCATGAGTGAGCAGTACGACGAGCTCTTAACGAGAATAGAAAAGAATGAACGTGAAGTAAAGGAACTTAAGCACAGAATAGAAAGGGTTGAGGCCAAAGACAGTGAAATGACGCAACTGAAAACTGAAGTGGACGATTTCGAATGGAGAAGTCGAAAGCTTAACCTTGAAATTCGTGGAATTAAGCCGATGCAGAATGAAAACTTGCTCCTTGAAATAAATAAGCTGACTGTGCTAAACAACTTGCCGCAGCTTCTGGAAAATGATGTAGGGGCCACCCATCGCCTGCCTTCAAAGGCAGATGAGACACCCGGCATAATCTGTCGTTTTGCCAATGAAGCTATCAGGGATAAATGGTGGAAAAGCAGGAAAAAACTGTCCAGTGAAAATGACAGTGTCTTTTTGTCGGAGAACTTAACTAAAAGGACGCGCGCCTTGTTGTTCGAAACTAAACTTTGGGCCAAAACTAACAACTACAACTATGTATGGCACAACAACAACAAGATTCTCGTGCGGAAGACAGATGGGGCAAACGCGGTAGTCATTTCTAATTCTAGCGACCGCGAAAAACTGAGTAAGACAATCAGCTGAACTGAAACAGTGCTATGGCAAATGTACCCAGTATGCCTTATGTATTACCGCATACTTTTACTAGTCATTTAGAACCAACTTTTCTCGTATTTCAAATGTTTTCACCTAAACATCCGATCTTTTGCTAACAAGGAAAATGACCTACAACTTCTCATTGAACAAACGAAAGAAACATTTGATGTTATTATGTTGACAGAAACACGGTGTACCGATGATGTGAATATTTTCCGGCTGCCATTATATAATACTTTCTATCTGAATCGACCAACCGGTCGTGGGGGTGGGGTATGTATTTTAATTAGAAAATCAATAGAGTGCGAAATATTGCATGAGTTTTCGACGGTAACTCAGGACTATGAGCTATTGACTATAAATCTTCATAACACAGTGTTTTCTGTTTGTTATCGCCCTCCAAGTGATTCTATTACACATTTTCTTGAATACTTGGATACTTTTCTAGCGTTTACTAATGACACCAAATTAGACATAATATTTGGGGGGACATCCACATTAACATAATGAAAAATGATTCACCAAAACTCAGGCTTGAAATGCTATTAAAATGCAATGCATGCTGGAATACTATCATATTGCCTACCAGAGCGACTAAGAATACGTCATCTCTAATCGACGTATTCATTACAAATATAAATCCAGATTCAGTTAAAGCTGGCGTATTCGTGTCGGATTTGAGCGACCATATCCCAATATTTCTATGTTACAAGGGTCATCTACAGAATAAGGAATCGCAGTCGACACACCTTACTCAACCAATAACTGAACAAAATATTTTTATGTTTCGTACCAAAATCGTGCAAACAGCCTGGAATACTGTATTTGAATCAAAAGATGCAAATGACGCTTATGAAGCTTTTTTTAGCCTCTTAAAACCAATATACGACGCTTTGTTTTTCGTTTAAGTGCGTAAAATAGAAAAATAAAATACGTAAGCCATGGATTTCCCCTGAGTTATCTGTTCGAATACGCAAAAAGAATGCTTTATATGCTGAATTCGTAAAGACCAAAGATCTAGAACTTTTCCGTTGTTTTAAGAAAATTCGGAATCGTCTAGATAAAGACATAAAAAGGCGAGGCGCAAGCATTGTTTCAATGCCTTTAGTTCGAGTTCATCTTCGGATGTTACGTGGAAAAACCTGCCATCTCTGCTAAATTACAATGCTCCTGCTGAACAGATATATAGTTTGAAAGTAAATGGTATTGAGGTAAAGCACAAAGCACTTGCAGATGCTTTTAACAAACATTTTGTTAACATTGGAGCAAACTGCGCACCTATCAATGATCTTGAATACATTTCTCATAATACCAGTTCTATATTTCTTTATCCATTACATGAGGGAGAAATAACTAATACAATTCTCAGCCTAAAAAAAAAAAAACAGTAGTGCCAGGGATGTTGACGGCCTTCAAATTAAACCTATAAAATACGTTGCTGATCTTATTTCTCAGTGCATTACTTATGTTTTCAACCTCTGTTTAAACCAAGGTACCTTTCCTTATAGGATGCAGATAGCGCGCGTCATTGCACGTTTTAAGAAAGGTGATAAGACCGATTTGGGAAATTACCGACCATTATCAATACTTCCTGTGTTTTCAAAGGTTTTCGAAAAAGTTATATTAAGGCGGCTAACTGAATTTGAGCAAAAACATAATCTGCTAACCGACAGTCAGTATGGTTTCCGTAAGGGGATGGACACTCAACTCGCCTTGCTAGCACAAAAAGAACACATACTACAGCATTTGGAGGAAGGCAAACTTGTTCTGGGCATCTTTATTGACCTATCAAAGGCATTTGATTGCATTAATCACAATCTTCTAATTCAAAAACTTGAACGCTATGGCTTTCGGGGCAATATCGCATCTCTTATACGTTGTTATTTAGAATACCGCCGACAAATAGTTGTCATAAATGGCTATCACTCAGATCCACTAACTATCTCCTCAGGCATCCCACAGGGAAGCATTCTAGGGCCTTTTTTTATTTAATATGCATGTGAATGACAGTGTTAAAATTAATAAAAATGTGAAATTTATCATGTGCGCTGACGACACCAGCATATTGATAGGTGGTAAAGGTATTGATGACCTTATCAACGACGCTAATTTCACGTTAGCAAAATTAGTTGAATGGACGCGTAGAAATAGCCTCCTGATTAACCCTTTACTGCACCTTGTTGCATTTACGCAACATTCCGAGAATAAAACAAAAGCTGTAATATTTCGAGCTAAAAACAAACATGTATCAATGAACAAACTTATCTCATTAAATGCAACACCTATTGAGATTACTTCCAGTATTAAAACACTAGGTGTCACTTTTCATGAACATATGTCATGGGATGCTCATGTAGATAGCCTGGCAATTAAGCTTGCGCAAGTAATAGGTTTAACATACAGAATTCGTCATATACTTCCACCGAAAATTATGATGTTAATCTATAATTCATTGTTTTCCAGCAGAATGAACTACTGCCATCTTATATGGTCTGACACAACACAGGGAAACTTAAACAGGCTTCATAAGTTGCAGAAAAAGTTTCTTAGAATAGTTGAGGGCATGCCCTATTAGTCTCACACACAGCATCCTTTCGACAAGTACAACGTAATTCCAGTTGCCAAATTGTTCGACTACATCTTAGGCAAAGCATTTCAAAACATCCGCCGTGGTTGCTTAGTGGATATGGTGTTGGGCTGCTGAGCACGAGGTCGCGGGATCGAATCCCGGCCACGGCGGCCGCATTTCGATGGGGGCGAAATGCGAAAACACCCGTGTACTTAGATTTAAGTGCACGTTAAAAAACCCCAGGTGGTCGAAATTTCCGGAGTACCCCACTACACCATGCCTCATAATCAGATCGTGGTTTTGGCACGTAAAACCCCACAATTAAACAAAAATTCAAAACGAAACAGTAAATAATAGCACCTTCTTACAACGTTTGGCTAACCTACAGGAAAACACTTCAGCCCGCCTGCAGCACGTAACACTATGCCCTGGAAAGTGAGAACTTATGAATGAATTATGGGGTTTTACGTGCCAAAACCCCGATCTGATTATGAGGCACGCCGTAGTGGGGGCCTCAGGAAATTTGGACCACCTGGGGTTCTTTAACGTGCACCTAAATCTAAGTACACGGGTGTTTTCGCATTTCGCCCCCATCGAAACGCGGCCGCCGTGGTCGGGATTCGATCCCGCGACCTCGTGCTCAGCAGCCCAACACCATAGCCACTGAGCAACCACGGCGGGTGAGTGCGAACTTATAAAACAACGTATGGTCTACTTACACTACAGAACAGATTACCCAGGTTACTTAATAGATTAAATAATGAACACGTTAAACTTGAAGATATAACATTCAGAGAACTTGACATTCACAGTACTTGAAAAAATTCTAGGCCGTTAACTTTCTTAACTTTTTGTTTCTGCAAACTAAGTTTTTCTCTACCCCGTTATCCCTAACAGTGTACATGGTGAGGGAATATTTTCCGTCGTCCCTTCTTTCAATTCACAATGTGTGCTTTATCTGTTTTGCTTCTCTTTACCACCATTGTATATGTATTACTGTTTTTTCTTGCGGATAAGTGAAACTGCATTTATGTGGTTTCTTTTTGACTCCTCCGTCGTTGATTGCGTTGTTTTATTACATGAGTTGACTTGTAATTTGTATTTTTCCATCTTGCCTTATTTCATCACAATTTGTGTATACGTTACATTGTACGCTCGGGACGTGTAATTTCAAACGTGACCATGCATTATATGCCTTTTTTGTCGTTGTGTAACTGCTTCGTGTATGGGGGGGGGGGGGGGGGGGGGGGGCCTACGGCTTTGTCAAGCTGTCATTCATGACAGCTTTTACTGCAGGTCTCCCGTGTCGTGCATTTTTATGGGACACAAATAAAGACCTTATTATTATTATTATTATTATTATTATTATTATTATTATTATTATTATTATTATTAAAAACTAGTTATGTCTGAGGCGTTTACTATAGTGGAGCTCCTCTTTCGCGCTTTCCTAAGAACGCTATAGGCGCCATCTAGCGCTGCAGCCACGAAGCCTACGCGTGGCCTCCGAAATGCATGGCGCCGCGCCGGTGCGTGCGAACTAGAAACGCGTCACGCCATACGCGCCGACTACGGGGGGGCACCGGGGCTCGAGCCCCCTCCGGAGGGGGGGGGGGGGGGGGCTAGCCCCCGCCCCTAAAATGTCATCACCGGAGTTCTGTTACCCACATAATTTGAGGACTCTCTTGCGTTGCTTCCACATTTTCACTTTTGTTGTGGCTAAAAGCTCACGGCATCATTGTTTGCGCGGTCGTGCACGGCTTTTAATTTATGCTTTCGCTTTATTTCGGCAAATTTTGACAATAGGAGGACAAGCGCATTAGAAGCACCAGCGGCGGCTACCTCATCCGTATTTCCTCACTTTAACATTTTTTTAAAGTTTCCGCTGAGAACACCACGCACAGACACAATATATTTAAATATATACAAAGGACAAAGTTTATTAGATTTTTTAAAGAGAAGGAGGTTGCCAACTAAATGGATAGCCTATACCTAGAGAATGAATATGTTGATGTATGTTCACCTCACTTCAAATTACTTTGCGTGCTTTTTTCACCCTGAAAAAACCCGCAGACTTCAGTCACCCCCTTCGGCAGAGTCTTCTATGAACGGCGTGTGAAAAACACGTGAGTGATATGTCTCAATATTGATTCTCTTTCCAGTAGGCAATGATAACGACTGGCGACAATTAAAGAAAAAAAAAGCTCTTCTAATCATTTACAACATTTACGCATTAGGGATGGAAACATCGCCTCTTGCATGCAGAGGCCATAAATACGGGGGGGTGTTTCAGCAAACACTTTCAAAAAATTTTTAAAGGTTGCCTGTGGCTGATAGCACAATTCTAGTTCATGAGCTGGTCTACTCGAAGAGGTGGACATTACGTGCACAAAAGAATTGAAATGCATAATCAACTAATTAAGAAAATCACCAATTAGGTTTTTAATATATTTACTCATGGCCCGTGTTGCAATTTACAAATTCTAGCCGTAGAATTCGCAAGGTGGATGCACTAGGAACTGATTCTCAGGATGGCACCTATAGTTTCGAGGTATTAATTCCCGAACATTGCGGAGAAATGCATTGGCGTTCCAGTTACTTTTGCGCTTACCCACCGTAGTTGTTTCGTGGGTATGGTGTTGGACTGCTAAGCATGAGGTCGCGCGATCAAATTACGGCCACGGCGGCTGCATTTCGATGGGGCGAAATGCTAAGACACCCGTATACTTAGATTTAGGTGCACGTTAAAGAACCCCAGGTGATCTAAATTATTTCAGAGTCCTCCACTACGGCGTGCCTCATAATCAGATCGTGGTTTTAGCACGTAAAATCCCATAATTTGTTCTTTTCATACTTTTGTGCTTCGATGCATAAAACGACGTTTTGCTGAGAATGTGACTGGCACGCCAGTGTATTTCTCCGCAAAGTTAGATAATTAATATCTCGACACTGGTGTCAGCCTGAGATTTAGTTCAAACTGGATCCGCACTCCACGGCTAGAATTTGTAAATTGCAACATGGGCCATAAGGTAATTAGCTAAAAACGTAATTGGTTAATTTTGTTAATTAGTCGATTATGCATTTAAATTTTTTGTGCGAGTAATGCGCGCCTCTTCGAGTAGACGAGCTCATGAACTAGAATTGTACTATCTGCCACAGGCCACCTTTAAAATTTTTGGAAACTGTTCGCTGAAATACCTTGTATATAGAATTCATCCAGTAACCGAAATGATGCCAAGCCGGATTCGCTCAAAATCAGAATAAATAGAAGTCTGGAAGTCATGCGCGGAAGCGCTTATACTCGGATTCAAAGTACTAAAAAAAAAAAAAGAGTGCAGTTTGGCCGGGAAGGCGAAGCAGTGTTAGTGATAGCGAAGTAGAAGACAATTACACGAAGGAAGATTTTTACCGTGTAAATCCGTGTAAGGATCGCACCCGTGTAAGGGCCGCACTCATAACTTGACAGCCAATATTAAAAAAAAAGACATTCAACCGAGAAGCAATCGCGTTCCGTGCGCTGATTCTGATCGGGCTCAACAGCGAATTGTCGCGCGCAGCGTACTTTCGCGCGTCGCTATACTGGGTGTCGAGAGGAGGCGATCGCAGAGGTTTACGGCGGATTTCATACTCGTAGTTAAAATGAGGTCAAATCTCCCGGTCCTATGAAAGGCTCGTCAAAATCGCGACAGAAATGTATGGTCCTTACACGAGTCTATACGTTGGCTATAGTGGCCATATAAAATGCAGTAAACATTCACCTAAAATTAAAATAGTAAGCATGGTGGACATAGTGGACATAGTAAGCACGGTCCATGTAAACCTGTAAATACCTCACTGGATGACCTCGAGCATTCGCGTTCCCAACGCAAGCATTGTGAAGAACGCCGGCAGCGGAGGCGAACGGTTCGTATACAACCGCGCGATTCACCGCAACTCTGAATATTAGATTCATCATCATTATCTGCCTATTTTTATGTCCACTGCTGACGGCCTCTGTGAGTGATCTGCGATGACCTCTGTCTCTTAACTCTGCAGCACTAGGGGCGCGGAAAGACAGCCCGGCAAGGAAGACAGCGCGCATGAAGTTAGCAGCCATCCCTGGTCGCCCTTTATCATTGCACCCACCAATGATTACCAAAAATTAGATATGGCACGCGGGCCCCATAAGCGTCAGCCGCGCACAGTCATTCACAGCTACGGCAGGGCTAGAGATGAAGACGCGTGCTCTCCTTCCCATTCGCGTTTGATTACGTGACCTACAACTAACCCGAATATTGAGCGCGTGAGAAATAATGCCCATCAAGCCACCATCCTTTTCGGCTCACTGTTACGTGCTTTTTCCCGCACCAACAGGGTATTGGCCGCTCATGTATATGGATTTTCGATATAATGCGGAACATCACGGCGACGACAACCGCGACAATTTGCCTGAAGTGTCGATATATTTGCTTTCGCCATAAAGCTAGAAATAGAAAAAATGGTTAGCAGAGGGTATATATATATATATATATATATATATATATATATATATATATATATATATATATGGGTGGGTTTCGGAAAGCTGGTCGGACCCCAGCCCCCCCCCCCCCCTCCCCCCGGAAAAATGAAAACTTTCCGCCTATGCGCCGACGCAGCAACCGGGCTCTCCTCTCACGCTTAGAACTTGCTGTTGGGCTAGTTGATTACTCATTCTGGTAAAACAAATTCGAGCACAAAAACACAACCGTATACACGCACGCCTGTACGCCTGTGGGGTCTTTTTGGAGTGATTACCTGTGCGGGTGCGTTTTTGTGTGTGTGTGTGTGTGTGTGTGTGTGTACTTCGCGCTTCATTCTGGACACGCTGCACCATCTTGTGCAGCTGCCGAAAAGTTCGCGCGTGGCTTCCGAGAAACGTTGAGAATTGTTCTCTCTCTTGTCGCACACCCAGTGGCACACACGCAGTGGCCCAAACTGGCGAGATGTTCACTGAAGCGCGGCACATACCCAGTGCATTTGTGGCGCAGCCTGCTAAAGCGTCGGGTTGCTTTGAAGTGGGTTCGATTCCGCTCAGCGTGAGAGAAACTTAAGAGATCTTTTTTGTCATTGTAGAGCGGCACATTGTACAGTGGCATTGTACAGTGGCACATACCTAGTTACCCACGTTAGCGTCAAAGACGCTCATTGAACAGCGGCACACACCTAATGGCACATACACAGTAACCCAAGTTGGCGTCGAAGAGGTTCATTGAAAACTGCACCAAACAACTGGTTCTTCACTGTCACACGTCATGCATGCCTTATATATATTACCAGTGTACCAACGCGTCAATGCCGTCATAAGCAGAGGAGGGGGGACCGGTGCACGTTCATTCGTAATAATTGCACGAGTGGCGCATTTTCTCGTTTTGGGTCCTTCCCCTTCAGTCGCCTTTCATCCTCATTGGTCGGGTGTTTACCAGGGCGTCTCATACTGCTGGCTATCCCCCTTTTTGTATAGGCTTTGACATTTCTGGGCTAGGTTTAACGCCTCCTTTATTCGTATGGCCTATGGGGAACGGCGAAAGCGGACGGGCTCGTAGAATGTTTTGCGCCGGCCGCGCCTATTGTTATCGCGGACAATGAGTCGTTTGTCACTGTATTCCGGATGGCAGCTATCAATCGCGTGCAATTTCTCGTCCTGTATTGGAAAATGGGTTTTCTGGCTTCACCCAGAATTTTTCGACCGACCTAGCATATAATGCTACTCATTAAGTGAGTTGGACGACACCCCTATCTGCATTGGCGTCAGTGTCAACGCATGTAAACGACTCCAAGTGTAGAAGACTTGCACACTTACAAAAACAGCCTTGATGTAATAAAATTTACGATGTTCATTCGCTTCGTGTTCTCGTGACATGTACAAAGTAGATTTTTGTGGTAGAGGTGAGGAAAAAGGTTGCATGTGATGGGTAATGCACAAATCTGACAGCACTACATTAGCTAAGATTCACCTACTCGGGAAGCATTTAATTACCCAACAATGGTTTATCTCTACAAACATCAAATATCAATGCGTATCTACAAAAATTACGGGGGATGCTTAGAACTTTCCAAGAATGTGAAGGCGAAAACCCCCTGAACAGCCCCCTCCGCTCGCTCGCCATCGCCAGGAGCCTCCTGTTCGCCCCCGTCGGTACCTTCACCTCTCAAGGCGCGGCTCGTGTTGCACGTGCGGCAGAACGCCTGCATCGCATTAGGGCCGCATGTTGCTCTTGTTGGGCCACTGCCGCAGCTTCATCCATATCCTCCCAATGGCGGTTACGACAAGCGGCATTTAGAGCTGCTCTAGCCTCTTCCGCCGTGGCGTACTTTCACGGTCTTCTCCACCCACGACTAGGGATGCCACGACTAGAGATCGTCCATAGCGATGTGGAATGAAGCTCTGAGCCTACGCGGCGACGTATGCAGGGCCTGCGAGCGCGCTGCGAGTGTGCTGCCACCGTTTCCAGAACGTTCTCCGGCCGCCGCCGCTGACATACCCCTCCGGAGCCGCCGCTGACTTTCTCTTCTCCTCCTCAGCGCCGCTGTTGCCCTTTTCCTCCATGCTCCTACTACGCCGCCGTTGCCCTTTCTCTCAACTCTCCGACTGTGCTCAGAACCCTCTTCGGGCGCTGCTGTTTCCCTTTCCCGGCGAGCTCGGTTTTCACAAGCCTTCACGAACGACAAAGTGTTGCGCTTGGCGACGAATGGTGCGTGAAACAGATTCAAGCGAACGGTGGGAGAGAAACGTCAAGCAGAGAAGCGATCCAGGGATCCTTGCGTTGCTCGGCCGGCATGTCGGTGCTGCTGAGGGACGACGAATCGCAGGTGGAAGTTTGTAAGCAAAGTAAGTCAGGAGGTAGCGGAGAACGGGATAGGGCATCGGCGTCTGAATGTTTGCGTCCCGAGCGATAAATGACACGTATGTCATATTCTTGAAGGCGTATAGCCCAACGAGTGAAGCGGCCAGTGGGGTCTTTCATAGATGACAACCAGCATAATGCATGGTGGTCAGTCACAACGTCAAACTGGCGTCCGTAAAGGTAAGTACGGAATTTGCCGATCGCCCAAATAATTGCCAAACATTCTTTTTCCGTTACAGAATAATTTGACTCTGCCTTTGTTAAGGGTACGGCTGGCATACGCAACGACATACTCGTCATAGCCGTCTTTGCGTTGGCACCAAGACCGACACCGCTAGCGTCCGTGTGAAGTTCAGTAGGCGCATTGGGATCGAAGTGGCGCAGTACTGGAGGGGACGTAAGGAGCCCGCGGAGCGTCGTAAATGACTCGTCACAATCGGGAGTCCACGCCGAGGGGTCAGCGCTGCTGGAAAGTAGCTGAGTCAAGGGGGCGATAATAGAGGCGAAATTACGAATGAAACGCCGAAAATAAGAGCACAAGCCGATGAAGCTACTGAGCTCTTTAAGAGTGGTTGGCTTGGGAAACTCGGCAACGGCACGCAGTTTGGCAGGGTCTGGCAGGATTCCCTCTTGTGAAACGACGTGGCCTAGAATCGTAAGCTGTCTGGCACCAAAGGGCATCACAAGGGACAAGGCAAGTTGTGCACGAGCGCAGTCGACAACTGCATGATGCGCGGAAAGGAAGTCCCAGCCCAGGATAACGTCATGCGACGTATGAGAAAGGACGACAAATTCGACAACGTAGAGCGCATCTTGAATTAAAACACGAGCGGTGCAGGTGGCCGAAGGCTGGACGTGCTGCGAGCTCGCTGTGCGTAGCGAAATATCAAAAAGCGGAGCGGTCACTTTGTTCAGTTTGCGGCATAGAAAGTTAGAAACTCACTAATGACACAAATAGCTGCTCCTGTGTCAACAAGAGCGTTCGTCGCGACACCGTCTAGAAACACTACAATCTCGTTAGGCGGCGAAAGAAGAGGCCTTGCAAATTTCGACGACGGCGCAGTTCTTGCCTCAGGAACTGCGGCTGGTAGTTTTCCTCCTGGGCATGGTTGGAACGGCGAATCATGGGGGAAAGGGAGCGGCGGCGGGGAGAAGGAGATCGGCGTGAATTGAAGGCGGGGCGACGGGAATACGAGTCCGTTGCGTCAGATGCAAGACGGTGTGTAGCTTGTTGAGGGACATGGCCAAGGTTGGGAGCGCCATCGCCAAAATAGAGTTCGCGGCGGCGACAGAGGCGCGCAACATGTCCCGGAATACCGCAAGCGTAGCACACTGGCCGGTTGTCCGGAGTGCGCCAGGGGTGGATAGGTGGTCTCGGATGCGAGAACGGTGCGTAAACCGGCCGTACAGGACTTGGCGGCGTGTAGAAGTTGGTGGCCGGGCTGGATGGAACTGGCGTCGGTTGGGCATGAGACCGTGTAAGGGCCTCAGCATAAGTGAGCGGCGCCGTAACCTGTAGCGGGCCGTAGGCGTAACTTGTAGCGGTGCCGTAACTTGCGGCGGCGAAGCAGGGGACGGAAGGGCCTCAGCAACTTGCGTCTGGATAACCCGACGAAGCGACCGGTCCATTGTGGGGAGAGGCTCGGTGACCGATGCCACAAGAGAGAGCTGACGCGCAACTTCCTCGCGTACGTATTGCTGAATTTGAGGCAGCAAGCAGGTGTAGTCAATACAAGCGCTGCTGGGAGCCAAAGCTGAAAGGTCAGCCGGTTGCATTCCAGGGCGACGTGTGGTGATGCGCTGTTTACGCAGCTCGTCAAAACTTTGGCAAAGTTCAATAACCTCAGTAACGCTTTGTGGGTTTTTGGCCACGAGCATATGAAAGGCGTCATCGTCTATGCCTTTCAATATGTCTTTGATCCTCTCAGGTTCCGACATGGACGCATTCACCCGCCTACAGAGGCCTATGATGATCCTCAATGTAGCTCGTGAAGGTCTCACCAATTTGTTGAGATCGTCCACGGAGAGTATGTTCAGCGCGAAGCTTGCGCACCGCTGGCTGCCCGAAAAACGAAACGAGGGTCTCTTTGAACCCTGACCAGGTGGTAAAATCAGCTTCGTGGTTCTTGAACCACAGGTTGGCCACGCCGGCAAGGTAAAAGATGGCGTAAGTCAGCTTGTCGCGGTCATCCCACTTGTTGTGAGCGCTAACACGTTCATACTCGGCCAGCCAGTCTTCCAAGTCGTGACCGTCAGTGCCACTGAAGACTGGAGGATCACGCTGACGAAGCACCCCAGAGCACACGACAGGTGTGGGAGCGGGAGCAGCTCGCGAGGGGCCGGCGTCCTCGGTCATAGCGAAGGCAGATGGTAGCGTACGGCTGCGGAGTTCCAGGACGCTGAAAGGGACTACCCAGCACCTCCACCAAATGTGACAAGAGTATTCGGCAGGTAGACTTGACGAAGCTTGACGGTTAAAACAAGCTGGTTCGTTCGAAACCAACCTAGCGCGAACCACACGATCGTCAACGTCTTCTTCCACAGTGGCTGGCACAGAGCTGGTGCCGATGTGCTTCGGTACAATATATATATTGCGATTTACTATTACATTATGTGATAGAGCCTGGAAAAGGCGTCTGTCAGTTATTTTTATATGGTCTATTTATGAATCACACATGGTGAACCATGAGGGCCCGAAAACTTAATTTAATTTTCATTTATTTCTTGGAACTATATAAAATTTCAAGGTGATGCAGGTACTACGGCAATGAGTGCCTCCCATAAGTCCCTGATCCCGCCCGGTAGCAGAAGTACAGCGCACATAAAAAAAGCCCATTTGCTACAAACAGTTTTAATATTTAAACAAAGAATTGTACTTGGCGTTTAAGTCTACAACACGAATGTATCGCTAGTTAACAGAATAGTATTGTTGAGGTCATACGCAACAAAATACAATACACATAAATTACTTGCAATATTCACAAGAAAAAAAAAAGACAGCATATGTGTGCGACCTTGGAGAATTACGACCCAATTTCGAGCGAAGCTGTTTTTTTCGAGCATGCACTTGCAATAAAAGTTTCAGTTTCCTGTAATTATATCGCATACTTGAAAACGTTGCCCGTATATGACTGTTCCGTTTAAAACCATGCTCACATGGAATGTTTTGGAGCTCTCCGTGTTGGGATCAATTTTTAAAAAGCCAGTAATTGATCAACACACATGTTACTTCGCCAGAACAGTTACCATAGTGTGCCAGGGCAGCGGGCTCAATTCTGCCCCGCTCGTTAGATACGCTCATAACGCTTTAGAGCGCTTAATTGCATAGGGAATTTATCGCGAAAGCCAGAATCACCCATCTCTCTTAAAATTTACCTACACATCACCCATTACCTGGTCCTTACAGTCACCAAACATAAAGAAGCGGCCTTTTTTAGTTCAGTGAGGACACCAGGCGAACCTAACATATCACGCATAAAAAAGTAAAAAAAAAAAAGAGGCTTCAATAATTATTCGTAACTCTTCTAAATAGGCCACTAACGTTTGAACTTCGCGACACATTGCATTTAATATGCCAGCTTATTCCTTCAAAGTATAAAATTTCTGAAACGCAGAGTTCTCTTGGGACATTGGGAAACTTATAGCTAAAAAACTTGCCGTGGTTGAATGCGGTTAAACCAAGTTTGTCGAGGGATAGCACGATTTTACCTGCTTTGAGGAAGGACACAGACGCTGCTCGGCGCGGCAGCAGCAGCAAGCGAATTTACCTTTATGCTGCGTCTCGCTTCAACGCGAACTAAGCGTCGAAATCACAGCGCATACAAAGCTACCAGCACTCGGCGCACTTTGTACACATCGCAGATCGCTTCGAAGATGAGGGCCGCGCGACCGCGCACTTTATCCACATCGCATATCGCTTTCAAGATAGGGGTGCCCACGTGGCGTACGCAGGAGCCGCCGGTAGTGGCAAGCTAAGTCCCAGTTTAACCTTGGCTGAGCTTGAAGGTCAGATTTTCGGAACCAGACGTTTTCTGGTTTTGTACCTGGAGTAGTAGAGCTATCGCTCTAATAACAGCAGTGTGATAGTTTCAAATGCTTGCTTGCGATGTTTTAAAGCTGCATTTTATCAACACGCATTTACCATCACTCATAAACTGGGCGTATTGTTCCCCTTATGTTCGTAAAATTGGACCTCAGTTGTAATTATGCCAGTGCAGCAGTAGTTTTACACCGCTCATAAAAAACACTAATAACGCTATGGACCACTTGTATACGTAATTTACTCGGAAAGGCGCATTCAACCTATTCATTTCAAATATCCCCTACACATTACCCATACCATGCCCATACCTTTCCCCAGATATAACCAAGATGAATTGTTTAGTTCACTGAGGACATTGGAGAAACAAATGTTTTTATTACCATGTTAAAGAAAAATACGAAAGGTAAGGAAAATAAAAAAGGCATGAAGGAAAGAAGGAAAGGGTCAAAATACATGAAAAGGTGAAAAATGTCCACACATTACAGAGCAGTCCGCACAGAACAGTCCGATCAGGACCCAACAGGATGAGAGAGAGAGAGAAACAACTTTATTTAAATTAAGATCGTGCTTGGTCACTGTGGGTGGAGCCCCTCTTCCAGGGCCCCACTGGCTATTGCGGCGCTCCGGGCCTGGTCGAGGGTCGCCAATTGGCTTCCCAAGTCCAGTTCGGAGAGTCGCGCCTCCCACGACCAATTGCTAAGTGTATCGTTAAGTAGCAGCGAGACGGCGTCTGCCGGACGCTGCGTGCATTGGTAAGTGATGTGCTCTAGTGTCGGGATGGAGTCGCACCATGGACATCTGTCGCTGTGTTTGTTAGGAAATATTTTGTGCATTCTATGTAAATGTGGGTAGGTGTTTGTCTGTATTCGGCGCCAGTCCCTCGCCTGTCGCCTGTTGAGCTTGGGGTGAGGTGGAGCTTTGGTTCGTCTTCCTATAGTCGTTGTGCCTTAAGTATGTCTCTCGGTGTGCTGCCGGGTGTCGGAGAGGCGTCCGGTCGAGCGGTATGGATAGCGGCTCGGCCTGTTATACCTCGAGCCAGACGATCCGCCCGATCGTTGCCTTCCACTCCGGTGTGCGTGGGACACCAGGTTATCCCGTGGTCCATTTGGAGGCTTGGTCCTAGTATGCGAAGGACCCCGGCCGGTAGAACTCCCCGAAGGAAGAGCCGGCAGGCGTCTTGCGAGTCTGTGAGTATATAAGCCGACTGGCTCTTGGCCTCAGCGTCTCGGATGGCATACATCCTTGACCCGTGATGAAGGTCGAGTCAACAGCTGATGCATCAACTAACGGTGAGCGACGTGATGGTGAGTGCGGTGATCACCTCACTCACCACCAGCTTCTTGAAAAGCTTAAGGTAGGATCGTGTACAAATCCGTCGCATGATGGCGTCGTTCTTGAGATCCCACGAACCCACAGCACTAACGATGACGGCATCTACGGTCACACGCTCATATGATGCACAAAAAACACATGGGAAAATAAGGGTTTAGTAATTATCTGCAGTAATTTCATTTAAAGCAGGATCATGAATGTTTAGCAACGCATCTCACTCAAAATTCCCCATATTCTGACAAAATTTCAGGTTCGTATAACGTGCAGTTGTTTCAGGAGTCTGGGAAACATTTCGATTTGTGGCAGTATGCCACCCTGGAATGCTTGAATGAGTAACTTTCTACAAAGGCTGTAATGAACCTACACAGAATAAACATTTATCGCTCTTCACTCAGAACATTGCTTCATACTTCGAAGAAATATAAACAACGTTTCTCGCATAGTTTGCCTAGGATAACGGGAAAAAAAACGGCAAAGCTTGCAGGCCGCGCAAAGCTCGAGACACAGCGAAGCTGGCCGATCGATTGCGTCATGACCTAAGAGATACCTGGCATAACCAAGCTCAACTCAGGCATAGCCAAGGCCGAACCTAACTGCTACCAAGTTCAACCTAGATACAACCAAGCTCAACATCGACCTCCCATAGCCAAGTTCAACCTAGCTACTACCAGGAGACGCAATCGATCGGCCAGCTTCGTTGTGTCTCGAGCTTTGCGCGGCCTAGCGCAAGCTTTGCCTCCCCATTACGACGACAGAAGAGAAGTGAAATTGCACGCTGGAATGATTATCGTCCACGCAGCCAGCTGTGGAAGAAGACGACGACGACGAACGCGGGAGCAGTGGCACGAGCGCGAGTACGAGCGCTAACCGAGGGGCGCCAACGAGCCAGCTGCGGCAGAAGACGACGACGCTCGAGCCAATGCTGATGATGATAGTTTCGTGAAACGCGCACTTTTCACGGCTGGCTTAAACAGCTTCGCTGTTAAAAACACCTAAATGCCGTGCATAACGCATAAAAATTGCGAGATGGTTGAAGAAAACGAGCATTCGCCAATCGAAAAACGAAAAGAAAAACCAGAATGTTTTTGGCGTTTTTGCACCCAGTACGGGTGCCTTGTCCACAATGAACGAGGTGCATGGTGGTCTTTATTATATACATGCCGAATGACGTAATGTGTTTGCGTATAGCTCAGGGAGTGGTCCCCGAGTCCGGTCAATCGTGTGTGCCGTAGATTATATGCAATATGAGTCAAGGAACAAGCAGGGATGATAATTTCTTCTCCTTTTCGATGAAGAAAGCCGATTTCCAATCAATACTGCGACCTGTTTTTTCGTGATGCTCTGTCAGTGCGTTAGACACAGTGTGCCACTTGGCTACATCGTTGCGGTGCTGCTGAACCTTCTTTTTAAGTTGCCAGTTTCACCTATTTATTTCGCATTCCGCTTAGAGCTACAGCTGTCGCAC
Source organism: Dermacentor silvarum (assembly GCF_013339745.2). NCBI lineage: Eukaryota > Metazoa > Arthropoda > Arachnida > Ixodida > Ixodidae > Dermacentor > Dermacentor silvarum. Next base: position 14,315,185 of record NC_051154.1, on the reverse strand, counting down.
GAAAACTTGAGCTGAAGAGAGTCGAGAAAGACTTACTCGACAATGGCTATCCCGACCAGCCTATAATGGCGAAAAAAAAAGCGTGCTGCTAACCCTCCTGCCAGAGCCAGGACAAGGAAGCAGGCTTCACTTCCTTATGCACGACGCGAATCTGCCACATCTCTGCAAGCAAACTAACGCAGCAACTCGTCATAGTCAAAGACCGCCTCCAAAAAGAAAATACCTTGGCATCGTTTACAAAATTTCGTGCCAAGACTGCCACGCATGCTATAAGGCGGGACTGGGAACTTAAAAAGACTGCAACAGCACCGCAATGATGTAAGGAAGGGGTACACGGTGTCAAGCCTACTGGCAGAACACCACGAAAAAAAAAGTAGTATCGATTTGCAATCGGTTTCCGTCACCGAAAAGAGGAAATTAAATTTTGCTTCAGCTGTGTTTTGTTGGAAAGTGTCCGCTTTCAAAAAGGCGGGGGGAGGGGGGGGGGGGCAAATGGCATACATTGCCCCCCCCCCCCCCACACACTTTTGACAGTGAAGGGGCAAGCCCCCCCCGGTAGATACGCCAATGCGCGCGATGACCTGTTCCGCTAGCTCATGCCCTGCGATGTGGCGTCTTTCGTGAGCGTGGGAAGCGATACTTATGAACCCGAACCTGGAGGTTCAACTTCGGGCCATCAAAAGAGCCGAGGAGGTGGCTGTAAGGCATCACCTGGTAGCCACCCCTCACTAAGCCAAATTAACAAAATAAAGTTGTTTCCTCCTCCTCTGCACCGAACACTTAGCTCTTGTTCTGTCCCGGCGCTGTCTGAAATTGTTTTTCCTTGCCACTCGGTCACTGATTGTGCACCTGAAACCTCCGAGCGTTGGGTTCAGTTCTGCTCGGCCGCCATGGCATTCTCCTCTCATTTTGACGGTATCGGAACTTTGCTCAAGTGTGGAGGTACGAGGGAAGTTTTCAGCGCCTCCTTGACCTTTTTAGGGCTGCTAAACAAGCCTCCTCTCCGCAAGGAACGCTCTCCGGAATCGCCACTGTCTCTACTTTCACGACGTAATCGCTCTCTACTTTCGGCAATGCCAGATACTCACTCAAGTGCTGAGGCATGAGGAAGGTATCCAGCTCTGCAATGACACAATTAGGGTTGCGGGAGCAAGTCTCAACCCCGCAAACAGCGTTCTCTGGGATTGCCACTGACTCAGTTTCGGTGGACGCCTGCGTTGCGCACTTTCCGAAGCTCGAGCCCTGAGCCATCTCCGCTTCCCTGTGCTGCCGCGGTCGGGTCCTGTATTAGCTCGGCCGCCATGCTATCTCGGTCTACTTTCGACTATTCCGGAAAGTCGCCTTTGCGATGAGGCACAAGGAAGGTCTCGAGCGCCTCCTTAACATTCTCATGGCTGCTGGAACAAACCTCGTCCTCGCAAGGAACGCCCTCCGGAATGGCCCCGAATTTTCTAGCGGCGATGGGCTCGCTTTTCTCACGCTGTGTCTCTGACGGTTTCGCCACCTCACACTTTTCGTGCTCGTCCTTCACTGGCGCCACCTCGGTCTCTTCCAAAGAACAAACTTTGCACTCGCCATTCGGGCTTTCCCTCTCGCGCTCAACGGGAATTCCGAAATGCCGGAGTAACGCACTCTTAGCTTTATCATAATTCCAGGACTCGTCATCAGAAAGGCGAGCCAAGACACTTGACAAGTACCCCCAACAACCCAAGGGACCAACACTCACGGTCAAGCTCAGCCTCTGCGCAAACCTTTTCGAAAAATGCAAGAATACTTTCAGTGTTTTCGCCGTCTTTGAATACGCGCAGCCTAGACCGTGCTTATTGCCCTGTAAGATGTATTTTTCTACGAGTTGTTTCCGTTCATTCTCTGTGCTCTTCCTTTTCGCGTTCCCGTTCCCTTTCGTACTCTTCTTGCTTTCTCCGGTCCTCAATATCCCCCCAAGCCTCCACGATCTCCTCGTCATCTCTGCTGCTTGCCTCCAACGCACAGATGACCTCCGCCTTCCTTAGGTGGTTCCCACAATCAGTCCCGCATTCCCCGCATATCGCGTTTAGGTCCGTTCCGCGCAACTTCCTCCAGTTCATGGCTACCTCTCTTTTGCCAACAAGTTTCTCAAAGAATTTAGTGTAGAAGCAAGGTATCTTTCAACAAGGCTTCTAACACTCTTGCTATCAGGAAGAACCACGTTTAGCCTGGCAACTCTCAAGATGAAAAGGTCGTGCACTCACCATGTCGAAGTGCTGCGCAGATTATCCCACCGGTGCCGTCCAACGTTGCGACCATAGGTCAGAAGATATGAGATTTTTATTCACCGTGGGGCTGGGCCTGACATCCAGGACATTTTAAACACACACTTTCATATTTACAGTTTGTAGAACAATGCATACCCAGCTTTTCTGGACACGTACTAACTAGCACCCCAAGCGGCCGCTGCGCGAAGCTAGCACGTTTTCAATGGACCGAGCTGGTTTTTCGCGAATAATTAAAAGTACAAGTCGATTATTGAAAAAGGCAGGTGATAGGTTCTAGAAGACAAGCCACACGAGACAAATGCAATGAATATGCTGTGGAAAGCTAGAATTTTGTTCCCAGAGTGGTTAAACATTCAGCAGTGGAAGCCTATGGAAACGACGAAAATTTGTACAGGATTTTCGAGACAAAAATGGTCGCTGTGATAAAACTACTGCAGCTGTCGTAATAGCGGCTACAGCGTATGTAGTCCGGAGACTCAGCGATCCTAAGCATGGTAGCTTAGTGGCTATGGTGTAGGGCCAATAAGCACGAGGTCGTGGGATCGAATCCCGGCCACGGCGGCCGCGCTTCGATGGGGGCGAAATGCGAAAACACTCGTGTACTTGAATTTAGGTGCACGTTAAAGAATCCCAGGTGGCTCAATTTATTCCGGAGTTCCCTCGCTTCGGCGTGCCTCATAATCAGATCGTGGTTTTGGCACGTAAAACCCGATAATTTAATTTTTATTCAATTATATGGACACTCCAAGCTGATTTCTGCCGTCGTCGTCGCCGTGAAGTTCCGTATAAAGTCCAAGGGCGATAAAATCGTCGCCGCGCGTCGTATGTGCGAGTGAAAGCGTGCGAGGGACGCGCGCTTTTACGGAGAGCGAACGCACGGCGGAGAGCAAAGGCGACCGTCGCGCGAAAGGCCGTGGGGGAATGGGAGGGAGGGGGGCGACGTCGTTCTGCGGCACCAACGGCGCAAGGATAACTGGCGTCTCGCACGCGAAAGGAGGAATGCGGGAAGACAACGCGGGAAGGAGGGGTTGCGTCTTTTACTCTGCCCGCAACTGCGCACTTGTACTTTGAGCGGCCGGTCGCCCGCACCGTATCTTTAAAGCGATCTGCTGACGGCTCATATCTTTGTATGCGCTGTGCTTTCGCCGCTCAGTTTCCGTTGAAGCGATAGACCCCACGAACCTTCACTCGCTGCTGCTGCTGCGCTTGCTCACGCCAGCGTTTTGACAGCGGTTGTCTGCGGTAGTCGAGTGGCATCGTCGAGTGTTTGCTTGAGTGCGCGGACACCAAGATTGTTAATTCAGTTAGTAAGCGAATGTGTCCAAGTTTATACAGCCGATAAAACTACTATCCTTACTCCGTATAGCTCTCTACTAATTTGCTATCGCAATTGATTCTTCGCCTTTCGGGCGAAGCATCAATTTGATTAACTCAAGCGTATCATTGTCATCAAACTTCCAACAGGTCTTCTGTGTGTTATGCTTGTGTAAAGTTTATTGCCATCACGCCATAAATTTTTGACTATTCTCCATTACTTTCATTTCGCAGCTTCTTCCCGTTTTCATGTGCCTGCCACTTCTCTCACAATCTTGCTGCAATATATTGTTGTCTGCTATTTTCGTGTTCTTGACTGTCCAGCAAGCTGATTGATATTGAATAACCATGACTTATTTATTACGATACTCATTTTGGTGTGAGTTATTAGAAGTAATATATCAAAAACGATAAAGTTCTACTTCCTGATTAACAGTTGGCATGATTGTTGCGCTGTTAAAACTTGAAACATAACGAATATGAATTTAAAAAACTAACATAAAGTGAAACACCTTTAATTGTGCGCTCGTCATCGCAACATATAAAGAGCGGCACAAGCGGCTGCATGAAATCATTCGATATGGGCAACGTTACCGGTCGCAAAAAAAAAAAAATTAAACAGAAACGAAAATGCAATTATGGCCTCTGAGATTCGACGGCGTGCGCGGTCATCTTGAAGGCTGGTGCGTTTCGCCGATCCCGCTAGGTGCGCTGAGAGCCAAAGTCGGCCGCAAGGCCCCCCCCCCCCCCCCCCCCCCCCCCCCCCTCTACAGGAGTGTCCACTCTTTACGTTTACAATATTACGCTTATGGGGAAACCGGCAGTTGGTTCTTTATTCTGTGGCCGTGGGGAAACCGGGATACGGCGCTAGAGCCATGCACGCGGCAAAAAGAAACCGACTGTCTGGCCACCAGAGCACCGGTTTAGGAAAATTAATCTGTCTGTTCTGATTACTAAATTGCACATTAACTGTAGTTTCAGAATCCACATCTAAAAGTTCAGGTGCTCAATTCTTGGCCAATCCCCCGAAGTGGGTACGAGCCACGTGCTGAGGACATCATCATCATCAGAGCACCGCGTTCGCTTTATCCAACTGCGCGGTCGTGACCCGGTGCAAAGACGACGACAATAACGGCCCACGTGTCACCAACTCCGAGGATCTTCCAACTGCGACCGCTCACGATGAGTCCCAGGGGCTCAGCGAAGACGCGCAGCAAATGATCGTGCCCGAGGCACCCGCGTGTGTTTTTCAAGACGCAGCCGTTCTACGAATTCTTGGCGGTATTCCTCCCACCAAGGCGCCTCAAGACCGGCGGGAGTGCCAACACGCGCAAGTGTCTGCCGTTCCAGTTCCTGCCGCATCATGTGACTGATATTTTCAGGTCGATGACGCCTAACACGACCAAGAGCTTAATTCGGGGTACAAGTGCACCTTCGGTTCCGGTTGTTCGATCGGCGCGAACAGGACGACAGCTACCCTTAAGATTTCAGCCTGAAGGTCAACAATGAGCCGTTTGTACTGCCAGCGTCGATTCCCGTCCATTCCTCCGGCGAGTTGACCAGACGTATATGACTGCCGATTAACATCCTCTCTTCCTGTTTTCTGGATCCTTCGGTGAAAAAGAAAGTTTTGGTGTCCTGGCGGGCCGAACACGGCCGTGAGTACTTCGCCGGTGTGTTCCTGGTTCGGAAGCAGTCGGTAGCGACGATTCTTCACGAGCTGCGGCAGAGAAGGATTGCAGAGTGCAGCCCTGACGAGAGCGTTGGTCAAGAAGAAGGTGCAGCGCCAGGCGAATAACGACGATATCGCGGTAACGAGCCGTCACGTTTCACTCACGTGCCCCCTGAGCAAGAACCGAATGAGCGTTCAGTGTCGCGCAGAATAATGCAAGCATCTGCAGTGCTTCGACGCGCCCAGCTACCTGCAGGTCAACGAGACACGGCCCACGTGGACGTGTCCCGTGTGTGGAAAGCGGGCCGCCCTCTCGTCGTTGGTCGTCGACCAGCTGTTCGATCGTTCGAATCCTTGAGTGGGCGCCCGGCGACTGCAACAGCGTTGTTTTCCGCACGGGTCCTGGACTCCCCCGCCGTCGCAGGTGAAGGTTTCTGACCGCGGCGATAGCGCCAGCACTTCCACCTTTGCAACACCATCCTCGTTGACTGCTTGGCGTTCATAACGACTTTCGGCGTCCTTATCTAGCGACCAGGTTGGGCGGGCCAACAAGCGGCGTAAGGTGAAGGTTGTTGACCTTACCATGGATGTTATCGACGCTACCGAGTACAGCGACGGTGACGAGGCGGACGGTGGCGGTGCTGGCGTTTGTCTTCGTCCAGAACATGCAAGCACTGGGCGTGGTCCTGGTGAGACGCTCAGTACTATTCCACCCCATCTACCCCCACCTCGCATCATCGCCGGACTTTGGGGAAGTCACAAACAGTGCCGGACGCAAATTTGAACTGCACAGAATCATATTGTGAAGGGCATAGCATAGGTTCCTCAGAGGCCTTCTGCCGTGGTTATGTGGATGCAGCGCATTATTCTGATTCGTTTCTTTGGCGTTCTTTCCAGGTGCTGCGCATGCAAACATTGGCGCACCCCTTCAGAATGCTTACGGCTGTAGCAGCTACTTATAATTGTCGCTGCATTGAAAGTGCCCATTGATGTCGACCCGTTCTCGTTTGCGGGGTTTTTTTTTTATGTAAATGGGGAATCTCGTATGCCGCATATAGTTCCAAGTGCGGTCCCTTTATTTGTAACATATTTTTTTAATAGTTTCGACGCCTATGGAAGTCGTCCTTCGCGTCGATAAAATCGAACTCAGATAGCAAACTGAATCCGGATTATTTATCAGCTCGTTCTAGTATTGCGCCCAGCGAGACGAAAATAAAAAAAGTATGTGCTAAGTGCTGCATCTCACCCCCCTCTCCACTCAACTTTGGTAGCTGCAGTGCGTGTGACCGGTTGTGGTTCGAGCGCAACGTGGTACTCGTCAGTGCAATTCATTCGGAGGAACACCGAAGAAACGCACGACAAGCTTCGCTTACCCCCATCTCCTCGACAGGGGAGGGGCTACTGATTTTTTGAGATGGCAAACCGATTATTTTCATTTTTAATATTAACTGATCGAGTGTACTATCCTGTCAAATGGTTTTGAAAAATCTAACAGTATTAAGTCTATCTGGCCACCTCTTTCAAGAACCTTGAAAAATTCATTAACTGTTGTAATTAACTGAGTTATCGTCGAGTATTTATGCCGAAAACCATATGGAAAACCATCAGTTATAATGTTTTCTTTCGTTAAAAAGTCGTTAATGTATTTTGCTAATATATGCTGAAGCATTTTACAGGAACTCGAAATGCAGGATATGTGACGATAATTATCGACTTCTAATTGAGAACCCTTCTTAAATACAGGGATGGCTCTTGCGACACGCCAATCTTCCGGTAGCGAGACAGAATCGATTGACTTCTGAAAAATTATCACTAATAGGCGAGCAACTTGGTCAGAATATACCTTTAGGAGCGTATTTGGAATATTATCCGACCCAGGCGACATTTTAGTGTCTAAGCGCAATAAAAGTGCGGTAATGCCTTCTACAGAAATGCTGGTGCTGTTAATATTTTCATTATCATTGGATACTTCGGTACGTGAGCCTGAACTCTTAAAAACACTTTGTAAAAAGGTGTTAAATGTGTCAGCTATTTCTTTTTTATCCGTAAGCACACAGCCTGGTACAGATATTGCCAAAATTTGGCGGGATTTTCTGTCACAAAGCGGCCGCGCTTAACAGTGAAATAGCGCTTCCTTGATTCTTGTAATTTTAACCTTAAATGAAGCGCTAAATTCTGTATAAAAGCCTTATCACGTTCTTGCTTACAATAGCTTTAATTCTGCGTTTTAAATGAATCATTTCTCTCATAATCCATGAGTTACCTCGACCTATCTTTTTCATTTTCTCAGGAATAAAATTACAGATGCAAAATGCACAACACGGTTTATACTTTGTTCACAATGTATTAACGTTGTCATCACAAAACGAGAGAAGTGTTTGTTCCAAATGAAATTTAATATTTGAATCATCAGCTGCGTCATAATTTGTTACATTTATCAACTTGGGGTTGCTTGAATGAGACTTATGTGGGAGCACACTTGTAAAATTAACTGATCTGTGGTTAGAAATGCCCTCGCGAACTTCAGTTGTGCAGTTGCTGAAGCCAGATGAGCGGAGGACAAGGCCTAGGGTGAAATATAAAACCTTGGTTACAAGTGTAGGAAGCAGGACAGTTTGACATAGGCTGTACGCCAGCATCGTGCCCCACATTGTTTCAGAACCATTTACATCCGTGGGGCCGTATGTCAATGAACACCAGTCAATGATAGGAAGATTGAAGACTCCAGCGATTATCAGGTTCTGATTCCGGTATCTATCTAAATGATCATATATTTAACAAAAAGTCTGGATGAGCACCAGGTGGCTTGTAAACTCTTGCGACAGCGATTTGATTGCTTGACGGCGATTTCAGTCGAGACAATGCTTTTATCATGTTCCTTACGCCGATCGCACCATCTTCCGCACCCGCACGCGACGTTACTACGCTTGTCAAAGACAGCTCTGACCCCGTGACTGAGGGCATGACCGTCATTAGAATGCGCCACACTAGACATGGCATAACTATATTCACGAATGACAGGCAGTGCCATGACCGCTTTAAAACAGCTCTTGAACGAAATCAAATCTCCAGTACCGCATTAGCAGCACGAGTGGCACAAAAAATGACGTCCCCACGTTCGCATCATAGGCGTATATAGATCCTGATGTAGCTGCGCATAACCTCGTTGCAGTTGTCAATGCCGGAAACCCAGCCATTCAACTTAATCCCGCCTTCTGCTACATACATGTTTCTTTTCGAGAAAGATCGGGCAAGCACACACATGAGCTTGAGGTCGACGCGACCACTTTCCGCTAACTCATTGCCCGTGGTAGAATAAGCACAAAATTAAGTGGAACGCCAATGCATTTCTCCGCAAAGTTGGGGAATTAATATCTTGAAACTGGTGTCACCCTGAGAATTAGTTCCAAGTGGATCCGCCTTGCGAACTCCATGGCTAGAATTTGTAAATTGCAATATGGGCCATAAGGTAATTAGTTAAAATGTAATTAGTGATTTTTTTAATTCGTCGATTATGCATTTCAATTTTTTGTGCAAGTAATGTCCACCTCTTCGAGTAGACCAGCTCATGAACTAGAATTGTGCTATATGCCGCAGGCAACCGTTAAACTTTTTTAAAGTGTTCGCTGAAACATTTGGTATAGTGCACGGACGCAGAGAAAGAACAAGACACACACACAACAATCACTTCTTGTGTGTGTCTTGTTCTTTCTCTGCGTCCATGTACTATAGTTGTGCTACACCGAAAAGCCTTCATGATGGCGTATCAACAAGCCCAAAACTCCACACTGATCCAAGGCACACTGGTACATACTTTCAGCCACTCTACGTATTAATTAAAGAAATACTACGGTCACTTTCTGATCGTTTTTCATTATTTATTGCCAATTACTTTGAAACCACAGGTTTTCATGTCTGTGGTTCAGTAAGGGTTTTGGTGTGATGTCATTACAGTATTTATTTTCTGCATAATCACTGTTGAATGTGCCAATTGGGCTGGATTTGTTTATGCTGCGCTTCTAGCTTAAAACATTCATGTCATGAAGTTTTTGTAGTGCTTAATTATAGGAAATTGGTAGTATTGGTCGTCACTTGCTTACGATATGTGGCTCGTGACAACACTTTCAGCTTTGAACATTCTTATGTAACGTGTAAGGCATTCATTGTTCAGCATAATCGCTAATGAGTGTGCTTATTTGTAATACGTGACAGTGGATCTCAGTGAATGGGGCTAAACATCAGTGGAGACAAGAAAAACTATGATTTACAAGCGCAAGATGATGTCTACAAAATTTGCGGTGCTGTCTTGCCATCATAATTTTTCTGGTACTTTGCCTTGGATTAAAAAAAAATTATATTGTTCCACTACCGCGAAACCTTGGTTTGAATTAGAGGAGGGTTCGATATTTTATTAATGGGTTGTGGCGAAAAAAAAAGAAAAAAAAAAACAGGGAGAAAAAAACCTGAGAGGACAGAAGCTACAGTAAAGCAGAGTCAACAAAAATTTAATTTATGAGTGGTAAATATTTTTCGGTGCTTCTACATTGTCGGGCATAATACATTGCGAGCTGAGCAGCTTTTGGTACAAATATCCACGTGAGAATGCCACAGCTGTCAATCCACTAACCAGAAAGCAGCCTTACTCAAGTGTGTACGCGTACAACATATTTAGCAGGTTAAAAAAAAAAAAGTCGCAGTTTCGCTTGAAAGGCGAAGCATCGATTGCGACAGCAAATTATCAGAGAGCCACACGAAGTAAGGATAGTACTTTTATCGGCTGTATCGACTTGTAAACATTCGCTTGCTAACCAAATTGACAAGCACATATTGCCAGCGCGCACAGCAAACATGAACACATCATACTGGATGACCGCGGACGCTCGTTGTCAAAACGCTGGCGTGAGGAGACGTGGCAGCAACAGCGAGCGAAGTGAACTGCGTGCTAACTGAGCGCCGAGAACGCACAACACGCACAAAGCATACGAGCCGCCGACGCACCTAGACTGAGCCTCCAACGCAGATCGCTCTCAAGATACGGCCGCGCGACCAAGCGCAGCCACATACGCAGTTGCAGCTAGGGTATCAAGGCACCCTATTGACTCTTTTCGCGGAGCAGTTTGCTCTAGAGGAACGTGATGGCGCTTTCGGCGGCGCGCCATACGTTGCCTCAGCGAATGCGCATGAATACGAAACCATTACTGCGTCTACCCTCCTACTGTGCGATCAGCTGTCGAAAATGCAACTGGGTGTGCGCTAATGCACTGTACCCAATTCATACTGCAAAATGTGTAACGATAAAGGGAAGACGTGTGCGGTAGTTCGCTGCAAAAATAGTGATTCACATATTAGAGTGTTTTAGCTGAGCGCTTGCTGTCCGCTCCGCTCAGACCGGTATATGCTAGCAAATGCCACACAAACACTTAGCGGGAACGCTAATGCGCTTGCGCACAAGGCTCATACCGTCAGCGGAACGAAGGCCGCAGCCCTCGCTCCGCTACAAAGCCGATTAAGCGGAGCGTGACAGCGTGTCTACTTGGCCTCTTCGTCATATTGCAGCCGAGTTGATGACGCATCGCTCGCGTCTCGGCAAGACGCGCTTATCAAATGAGAAATCTACGCAGTTCCCTGCAGTAGACAGTTTTAGCAGAGCGCCGCTTACGCTCCGCTCCGCTCAGATTTCACGCTCTGAGATACTGCACGGAACTGCGTAGATTTCGCATTTGATAAGCGCGTCTTGCCGAGACGCGAGCGACGCGCTATCAACTCGGCTGCAAAACGACGAAGAGGCCAAGAAGACACGCTGTCACGCTCCGCTCAGTCGGCTTTGCAGCGGAGCGAGGGATGCGGTCTTCGTTCCGCTGCCGGTATGAGCGTCGTGCGCAAGCGCAACAGCGTTCCCGCTAAGCGGTTGTGTGGCATTTGCTAGCATATGCCGGTCTGAGCGGGGCTGACAGCTAGCGCTCAGCTAAAACACTCTAGTATCTCAGAGCGTGAAATCTGAGCGGAACGGAGCGTGAGCGGCGCTCTGCTAAAACTGTCTATTAATGAATGGAATCAACCTGTGTCGCAGCTGCTGCATAAGGAATGCCTGTGTTGGCCCTTCGCGATGCACGGCTTTCCTCAAGGATAAAGAAATATAATTCATCCACCTGCGCTGTATAGCTAACCTCCGAAGAAAGAACTTCAATTCCGGAACGTCGGCACTTGGGAGTGAGTACCGCTCGTTACAAAATGAAGTAGTGCCACTTACTGGCATTGTAAGTTTCCCGCACCTTATCTACATTCTACACACATCCACCCTTACTCGCACGAAAACTTACGCCCACCCTATCGCCAACGTGTGAGTGAATAGGCGCACACTTGAATCAATGTGCCGGAGCATGAGTGGCGGCGACTACACCGACAAGACACGAATGCTAGAAGCTGAATGTTTCGTGACGGTCCACAGAGTAAGCGAGGGACTAGCGATAATCCGTCTTTGCTACGGGCTACCACAAAGTACAGAACATTTAAATTCCAAGCTTTGTGCGCAGCAAGAACAAATTTATCGCAGCAGAGCATACGCGCGAGTGATTACGCTAAAAATAAACAAGCAGATAGTGGCCGCACCGAGGAACTTTACTGAGTCAGAAATAGCCGCTGGTTCAAAATGTTTGCCAAAATAAAGAACGCATAGCACACTGATCCCGATTTAATTCATAAGCGGAAAGTTTGGACAGCTTGGAATACATTTCTAGCCCCGCTTTTAGTACAAGCACCGTATAAGTTGCTCACGCCGTTTGGACAAGGCGTAATAAGCTCTGAAAGCACTTACATGTCCTCTAAAGCTGTGGCCAAAGTTTCGTGTCGTGCACGCAGTCACCGTCTACGATACGCGTCGAAACAGAGGTTTGCTGCGCCGCGCCGGCGTCACGCGCTTGCATTGTAAACGCGGAGGCAACGGAGGCGGCTGAGGCAAGCAATGGACGCGTCACCACGTGATCAAACATGGCAGCGACCACGGGAGCGTCGCGAAAAGGGTCAATAGTGCCCTGTTGCAGCTAGAGTTACTGTATATGCTCCCTAGGGAGCAGAGTTGCGCGTAGGTCCGCCACCTTGCCTAGCAAGCAACCAAAACTGTGTGGTGAAGCCGAACTCTGTTTTTGCAGGCGACATGCCTACCATGTCATCGGTCGACCGTGGGCGCTTTTCCATCGCGTGTGGACCGCTTTTCCGTCTAATCGCAAACAAAGCGCATGGAAACAGCTCACTGGATAAAATAGTCAAGAAGAAAAAAGGCGCTGCTGATTTTTAACGCGCGGCGTGAGATGCAGCGCGAATATTATTAGTTGTTTTTTGGACTTGTGCGTTCACCTGTGCACCTTCTCGGAACTTTCCGCTTTCCGAGCGATTGGTGGAGTTGGGAGCAGAGCACCGGTTTAGCTTGTCCGGTAATCGGGTAAACGCAGGCGTACCGGGCGTTGCGGCGTGTTGGCGGAACCGTAAACGTGAGCGGCCTGTATGGTGCTGCCATCTGATGGCGCAGAGCGCAAACAGACAAAAACAGCTAATATTGCAGTAACCAAGTGTATTTTACTTCGCTGCTGGCGTAAGTTTTCGGAAGCAACACGATTACGCACGTAACAGCGAACGCCAAGATCGACCGGATTCGCTTTGAACTTGGCTAGCGTTAACTTGCGTCAATCCAGTTCACTGCAGCGGGGGCGTCGGGAAATACAAAAAACTTGCCGGAGCATCAGCTTCTCCTCAGTTCACGGTTGCTTGGAACCCACGTGATGGCGTTCGGCCAATGGAGGCACGATCGGCGTTCATAAATCAGACGCGCAACTCTGCTACCTTTGGTAGCATATACAGTAACTCTAGTTGCAGCCGGAGCAGAACGCCCCCCGGTGCCTCGTGCGCGGTGAAAGACGGCGCACTTCCTGCCCACTTCCCTCCCTTTCGCGCCTGTGAGATTGAGCCACGATCGCCGGCTCCCCTCGCACACCTTCACTCGCACATACAGTGTAGGGCGCGCTGCGACGGTGCTATCGTTAAAGTCCCTATATAAGAAAAGTACCGCCATCTACTCTTTCCTCCGCCGCCTCCTCTCCTAAGGCGCTTGCTTTTTTTCTTTACTTTTTGCTTGCGAAAGCCAAGTCGACTGGTGGCGCACCTAGAAAGTCCACGTTGAAGCTTTCAGGCCGGGCGCGCGCCGCCGCCGCCGCCGGCGACTGCGGCTGCGCAGAGGACTTTCAACATGGCTCTGAGGCGGAAAAAAAAAACAACATAAAAAAGCGAAAAGCGCGCGCTATCATCGTCCAATCGGAGATACAGGAGAGAGAGAAGCGGCGTTTATGAAAGGATGGCGGTACTTTTCTTATATGGGGACTTTAGCTATCGTCCTTGGTCTTTATACGCGTAACCTCACGGCGACGATGACGGCGATGGCAGAAATTCGCCTGGAGTGTCCATTTAATTGCTACCGCAATAAAATACACTGAGAATCTCCTGCGGGAGTTATCTGAAAGATGCGTAAGCATTTTGTAGTAACGACGTGGTGTTCAGTGGTCGTATGGTGGTGTGTTTCGTATAATTCCGAGAACGATCGCGAAAGAATCATGAAACAGATAAGCGCGGTTGCAACACCAAACTGTTAAGTGAGACCTGCACGAGAGGACGTAGAAGAGGCGAGTAGAAGCAGTAGCGCACCCAGGATCTCTGCCAGGGGGGGGGGGGGGGTTGACATTTTGCCAATACCATCTAAACAGCACTAAATTCAATCTCCTCGTGGGAAATTGTCAAAAAATGCGCTTTTTGCGAGTGTGCAGACGATTGTGCGTCTTACGTCGTAGTTGCAGTACTCAAATGCGCAAGGAAAGACAAGGGGTTAAAAAAAAAAAAGGGGGGGGGGGGGGGGTTCGCCGCTCACTTAGCATTGAAGAGAGACGCGCGGTTCCAAGTCTTGATAGGGATCTGCGAAACGGGCAGAGTGCGGCATGTGCTGAGAGCTCCGTGAGCGCTGTGTTCTCGGCGCCTCGTTCTCGTTGAAGCGACAGGAAGCGGGAATATACATACAGTCGCCCGCTGCTGCGGGATCTGTCTTGAAAGCTATCTTCTTACGGGAAGGACGGACGGACGGACAGTTTTCTCGTTGGGTAACCATAGAAATGTTTACGCATTAAAAAAAAAGTGGAGTTTAGCGCATCCTCAAACTGCACAGTGGGTTATGAATGCACATTGGTTCATTTTCGGGTAAAACCCGATTTTACCCGATTTTAACACCCCGAACATGTTTCAGGAGAATCGGGTGAACCCGATTGCTCCCCGAATTCCAAAACCACTTACCAACCTATTCTTTTTTTTTTTTTACGCAGCACGGAGTTTGCGGTGCACACGCGCTATAGCTACCCTGCCTCGGGATAACGAAGTTAGGTTCCTGTTGGCTTAAGTGAACATCCAGTTTCCCAAGCGGCGTGCAGCACTGTGGACGCTATACGCGACTCTCAACCAACCGCCCAACGAGCTCTCCTAACGCTGAGTTAGTAACTCATCATGACATTCTGCGGAGGCCAGCTCAAGAAAAGCGACAACAGGCGTTCCAATAGGCTAGAAAACCCTGATGTCCCACCCCCCGATTACCAGCTTGAAACAGATCCCTAATTTTAACGCGTTAGCGTTAAGGAGCTCGTGATACCTACCCATTAAAAAAAAAAAAAATCGATTTTCGGAATGGTTCCACAATAAAGCCGATTTCTCCCCGATTAACAGCTTGAAAAATAGCACCCGATTTTTACCCCCCGAAATTAAAAGAAAAATAAAACCCGACAAACGAACAACCCACGCACGTAGTGCAGGGGCACCGGATTGCTTTCGACCATTTGGTTACAGTGTACTATAATTTGGTGTTCTTCAACGCTCACCTGAATCCAATTACAGACATGTTTTTGCATTCCACCCCTATCGGAATGCGGCCGCTGTGACCAGGAATCGCACCGCCCCGGTCGAGGCAACGCGTCGTGTCTTGAGGCAAGAAATGGCTAGGCGCGGCGTAAGCGTCATCTCTATTATAGTGATCTAGCCGGTGAAAAGGCAGTCACAGACCATAATTTCAAATAAAGGCTTCAATTAATGAATGAATAAATGAATGAATCCATCAATCAATCAAGCCCGTTCAGGCGGTTCGCCAATCCACTTTTCTTTATTTGAAATTCGCGCTCCTCAGTTGTTATTACGATCGCCGTACCACTCAACGTTAAGTTTGCAAAGTAATGCCACTTGCTTATGGCCTCTGAGATTGCGCGCGCTGAAGCTACCAGTGCGCTTAAATTTCGGAGGCTATAACTTGCTTGGCACACTTGGCGCTTGGTGCGCTTTAGCCTTTGCCAATTTTTCTCTTTCAGGCGTTTCAGTTTTGTTTTGAGGCTGCGTATGTGTGTTTGACAACTGTTTCCACTCCCTCCTTTTCGGAGTCATCGTCGGACGCCGTTTTCTTCGACGCGCGATGGTTGTGTTGTCGTTAGGAGGAAGCACAGGTAGGTTAACAGCGTGATGCACTTGTTATATGTAGCTGCTAACTTGCAGTTTCATAAGTTTAATCATTTGACTCCTTATTTGCACAGTGGTGCTCTGGCTGTGGCTCAGCGTATGCGCTGTTGAGCCGTGTGCCGTAACCTTGGTCGCAGCTTTGTCGTTCACAGCCGTTGACGGCACATGAAGGTGGCATGAATTTTTACGCAGCATTTATCATGCAGACTATCGAACTATGATCGAAAAGACAAAGACAAACGAGAAACCATCATAGGAGACTACTCGCTGTGCGCGCTGACCGAAACACACCGTTCTGCTACATGCCAGATGCTATGCTCATGCTAACGCAGCGCAGAGGCAAAGCGCAGAGAACAGACGCGCTTGTTGCAACACACCAACCTCGCTTGACTGCGCCGTGTTTCGTTTGGATTTATTTGCAGTGACGTGATGCGATGACGCCCACTTGCAGCTAGTTGCGCTGGCGAGAGACGTTTTTAAGGTGAGTGGCTTGAGATGTTTTAAGTGCAACACAGATAATTTCATTGACTAGTGTGTCATCCGGACAGCATTTAATCTGGTTTTGTGTTTTGTGCATCAGAACACTCGCTTAGAAGCGCTTGCTTAGATGTAACTTCACACAGCCACACGCAGCATTCGCGTCAGTTGCTCCAGAGCGTCAATGAATATCGAATATGACGCAGTAAATAGGCGGTACGCTTTGGGGCTGCTTGTATTACTGCGTTTCATTCCAGTATTTGTGTTAGGTATCAAGGTGAACATCGACGGTCTGGGTGTTAAGTACTTGTAGACCAGTGTTTCGGCATCGCCTCTAATATATTTTACTGTTGATTGGCGAGCATAATACGAAGGATTGGTATGGGCCACTGGTTGATCTCTGTTGCTGTGAGCCCCGAGAGATTATTTTCACCACTAGTTTCTTAGGCCAGTTGAACAAGGCTACAAAATCGGAATGGCCCTGTTGAGATTTCCACTGGCACTCTTATACCTAGGAGACAGAATTAGCCTTGGGAAACTGCCAATGGGGTGTGCGTCAACTAAATTAAACTGGTAGCTCTTTTGGTCGGCCTCATTCGCCTTGATTTTGTGGGCCACAGCTGAGCATGTTCGCGTCGGTCGTATTACTCCTCGTGTTAATCCTTGCAAGATGCCGTCTTGTCTCCTTTGTTTCAGCTGTTTGGGCCCTGCCAGGTTTTGTCTTCATCTATAATCCTCTTGAAAGTCTTTGTTAATGTTCTTACCGACAAAAAGTACTTTCTTTGCTGTCTTGTTTGCTACTTTGTGGAGCTATGTGATTGTTGATAAGTACTGTGTTCTTATTAACGTTTTCAGTAATGATGACTTGCTGCCACCAAAGGGAATGGCTGTAGGAGGCAAGTACAATGGAACTCATAGTGACCAAGGTACATTCTTTGTATACTGAACTAAATCAGAGGTTAAGCTCTGACCAACAAACATTTGCATTGCTTTTACTTTGCTTGTGCTGCTTCGTTATTTGAGACTTTGTTTGAAATCGTGTAGTTTAGCATGCTTCCTGAAATACCTTGTAGCCCTTGGCACATTAGATTATTGGTCTGGTGATTGATTGAATGGCATCTACGCAACATAACCATTTTCTGTATATTGGAATAAAGTAAGCTCCATATTGAAATTCATTTAACACTTTTTGAGCCCGCTCACCTAATCTGCATAGGATGTGTTCATGGGACATTTAGGATAAATTATGCGCACCTCTTGGTGCACACCTCTTGTACAGGGACGTGCATATTTCACGTAAAATCGTCGAAAAGGATTTTGCGCTTACTACTGCTCTGTTCTTGCTCAAATTTCACAGAAAGATCGCATTTTGGAGTCTACGTCATTCAGTGCTACTCTTGGCACAGATACTTGCCTGGTTTTAAGAAAAAATTTAAAGTTGCCTTTGTTTATGGGGATGCAAGCTGCCTTTGGGGATAGCCGATATTCTAATTGACATTAAGAGAAAAAAAAGGACCTGAGCAGGCCATGTAATCCATAGGATGGATAACCGGGGGACCATTAGATTTACAGAATGGATACCAAGAGAAAGAAAGCACAGTTGAGGATGGCAGAAAACTAGGTGGCGGTGATGAAGTTGGGAAATTTGCAGCTGCAAGTTGGAATCAGCTAGCACAAGACAGGGGTAATTGGAGATCGCAGGGAGAGGCCTTCATCCTGCAGTAGACATAAATATAGGCAGATGATGATGATGATGAAGCTGCTGCTGAGACGGCACTAGCATAAACTCGTGTCACCGCCTGCCGCAGAAAGCAGCCGCCCAGAGAGGGTTGCTATGTATGCCAGATTCCAGAATAGAGGCCAACATTTATCTTAAATTCCTGCCTGCACTGTAACATGGAATTGTGGGTCCACTGCCGAAGGAGGGAGACTTTTCGTGATCTTTATCTCTTGCATTGCTGATGTGTGTTAGACAGATGGTGAAAGACCCCCAAAAGCTCAACTAACTTTGGCAATGCATACACTTATTTGTTAGGTCACATTGCCAGGTGCATTGCCAATAGCAACAGAGTCTGCCAATGCTGCCAGGTCTTGTGGAAAGAAGCAATGGAATGTGCTTTTAAAACAAAACAAAAAACACCCCAAAAACATTTGGAGGTGCTAAAAGCAAAAATAGGCATATATAAGCACAAAGGAGAGAAATAGGCATTATAGGCACAATAACATCAGTGCTAAACCACTTCTTAACCCATGCTCATGCGCCAAAAGGGTGGGGCCTTGGCACACTAGAACAAATAAGCAGTTGCCTATAATTTTGGCCTCTAGTCATAAGTTTGAACCCTGCTGAGAGACAAGGAGTAATTTTTTTCAGCTGAGTAGCACTTTTGATGACAAGCAATGTGACATCCTCACGAAGGACTGCGTTTGTGATCTCATAAATGAAGGTTTTGTGCTGCGAGTGGTGTAGGGGCCTCTTTAACAAAAGTCCACTCCATAAAATGCTTTCGACTGACTCATGTGCTTTCTTATAGTAGTGCAACAGGTCTACTAATACTTTAGAACTATGCAGCTTGTTCCCTTGTCATGTTCAACAGAGTTCAATGTTTGACCCTTATGGACAAGTCCTGGCAGTTGAGCAAGTTAATACAAGCTGAGGCCTAAGCACATCTGCTTTGGAAGTAGAGGATGAGACATTACATTCGTGCTTTAAAGAAAACTGAAATACAGCCAGCTACTATGGCAGTTGAAAAAAATTGCTGGTATTGTTAGCAAGGCAAATGTTCAGCGGGTAAACGTTGTTCCGTAAAATTTTTTTCCCATTTTCTTGGAAGTACTTGTGCATGTTCATTTGCTGAGAGCAGGTTGCTCTAATGAATGGCTTAAAGGCAGATTTCTGGGTTGTCTTTTGGCTCCATTTCTAGCCCTGCAAAGGCTTCTGGCTTCCCTGGAGCAGGTGTGCCAGAAAGCTCACAGTGGGGATTGACGACCGTGCCTTCCTTGCTGCTCTGCTCCAAAACAAAGCCCTCCAAGCCTTGGTCCATGTACGTTGTTGCTCAGAATTTTTCGTCGGTTCAGTGTTCTTGAGAACTTGGTGTAAAAAGTTCATCTTTTGTCAAGGTATGATCGGTACCTTTCCTGGCCACTGTATATAATGCAATGCCTGTTCACACATTTCTTGAATGTTGCCTGCATTTTTTTCCAATCTTCCAGGACAGTAAGTATCTGTGAATAAGGCGTATGTAGTATTTGGATGCAGTGTTGCTTTATTGATTTTCCACGTGGTATAGATGATTATACTGCCATATCATATTTAAGGCCAATTGCCATGAACTTTCACTTAAAATGTGTAATATATACTATTGAAGCAATCTTGCCAAAGACTACTGGCCTGGTAATTGTCTAAATTTTGTATTAGAAGCCTTTAAATAGCATCTAAGCAGACAGTAAACCCCAGCATGTCGCCTCCGAGATTTTTAGCTTCTCTTGAGTGCTGCTTAATCTTGGACATGATGCAACACTGCTATGCGAAGTAATACTATGGACAAGGACATAAAGAACTAGGACACCAGACACACATGAAGTGCAGACTAACCCACGTATTTTCAAGCAATCCTCGACTTGAAGCTCTTCTTCCACTCCATCAAGTTGAACACAGCGCCGCCCCTCAACTGAAAGACACTATCTCAAGAATTGCTGTGGAGCGTCAATGAGGAGCAGTGACCCCTTCTGTTGAGGAGAGGTGCTGCCATCCGCTTCCTCAATTCGAGATGGAGGACTTAGAGATGTAAAATTAAAAATTTTGGAAAAACATTTTTTTTTCTCGTTTTTTTTCAACCAGGATAAAATTGCAAAAAAAATATAAGTGTAACGTCGCAGAATACAGAACCTGCAAGGGAATTTGGTCAAAAGGAGGAGTTTGGGAGTTTGTAAAGCACCTGGCCCCTTGCCTGTCGCTTACAGCAGATTCCCCCTTCTTCTGCGGCATGCAAAGGAAACTGGTCCAAGTTTAGAAATGTGCACACTAAGCTATGCAACAGGCTCGTAGGGGATCGCGTGCAAAAACTTGTGCACTTGAACCTCCATGTCCGGAAGGCTTTGTCCACTGCACAGCGAAGCGTTGGCGCCTCAAGCAGGAATGAATCGGACACAGATTTGTTGGGCTGGACGCTTTGATGTGAAATCAATGCCTTGGCATGAAATCCTGCCTAGATTTTGAACCCGACAGCTCTGCCGGGACTTTTGTGATGCAATAATGGGTAACAATTATATATTCTTTTCAGCGTCAAAGAAATGTGTTGTGGTTTTCGTAGCTCTGTGTGCAATCGTTGTTTTTCCAATTTTTCGTATTTTTCTGAAAAAAAAAAAAAACATGAAAGAAACCAGTTTTGTTTCACGCCCCTCAAAATTTCATGAAATTTTACATCTCTAGGAGAGCTAAGTGAAGGAATGTTCTAGAATACGGGGGTACAACTACTCTCGCTATATATATTTTTGTGGGATGTTGCGTCTGCTGAAGGACGAATCCCAACATAAAAACGTACACTGTTTATTCGATTAGCAACGGCAGCGGACGAGCATACCGACGCTACGCTCGTCTCGGAGGCGGAAGAAAGAAATGCTCCCCTTTGAAGCAGGCCAGCCTGTTTTTATAGCAGCCGTCGGTGACGTATACCTCGGGAGACGCTGCGATGCAGAGACGCAGTGCATCGGGGACGTGCAGAGTGCGTCTCCCCGATGCATGTCTCTCTCTGCGCATCGAAATATGCGCAGAGTGTGTCGCCACACTTTTTTCCGTTGCTGTCATCAAACAGTTGTTAGTCTGCGCAGAGTGTGTCTAGTGTCCTAGTTCTTTACTTCCTTGTCCATAGTATTCCTTCGCATTGCAGTGTTTTATCATCTCGCAGAACCAAATGGCCCACTACAACGCACTATTGGGCTAATCTCGGAGGTCACGCAGAGGGGCCGCACCGGTTTTCAACATTCTGGGTCTTGTGTCATTTCCAGCGAGCTGTAACAGATGCTTTTTTTTTATCCTTCCGTTTTTGGTATTAGAAATGTATATTTTTGCGACCTTTTTGTGAATAATTCACTCATATTTGAAACATATAATTTTGCTTGAAGGCTGCTATCTACACTATCTGAAACTTGGCTTTTTACACAGCCCAAAATTTCACTGTAGTTGAGCTTTTTGAAGATTTTTTTACTTGAATGTTTGAACTGTTGTCTTTTGGTACATTTGACTAGTTATTTCAGAGCACTCTGGCAGTGAAAGTTGTACAAGACAACATTCAAGCTGTCTTTCGTGGTACACAATTTCCAAATGTAACAGTCAAGCTTTATTATACAAATTAACTGGCTCATTCTTGTAATTAACTTCTGCTTTACACAGTCCTTGTTGTGTAGCTGGAGGGCTCTTAAGTGGTTACTAGGAGTACTTCAGTCCAAGTTTCATTTGAATTGAATAATAATATTAGAAAGAAACTACTTTTGGTTGTTACATCGAATACGGAATATTTTCTCATTTCTAAGTAAACTGAAATGTGAAGGGTGTGTTGAGTGTGTGTAATATAAAAATTGTTTATTTACTTCAGTTGATACTGTAAATGTAATTCTACTCAGAACTGCATGTACATTCAAATGAAGTACTTTTAAATGAGAAACAACAGAAAGATGATCGTATATGTGGCACATCATATGACAATGACAGTAATGAAGCACAGAAACGGCATTTCACCAGATTCATGTGGAGTCATGTGTTTGTTGAAGTAGCAGAGTGAAATTCTGTGACACTGTGCATCAATTTAAAGGGATGCAGACATGGTGAGAGATTGTCCAAATAATAAATTGCTATGCCTAAATGGCAAGGCATCTCTACTGAATGGCTGAAAATTGAGTAAAATTTAGGTGTTACATGGGTTTGCTCAGCAACTGGCACTTCTGTGTAGCAACCACTGTTCCCCTGCAGCAGAATCATTCGGAGCAGTCACCACTCATCTTTCTCCCTGCAAACTCGCATAAGTGTTGTTATTCCTTTTATTTGAACAGAAATGAATATTCAGTAACTTTGAATAGTGAATTCTCAAATCTAACACAAATTGAATGACAAACTATTTGGTTAATAACTTAATATTTAATATTTCCAATATTGGCACACCCCAGTTTCCTCTCACACACACTGTTTCCTCTTCCGCAACCAGTGAATCTCCTCTTGAGTCGTCGCATGTCGTATTGGCATCTATCGCTGCCAACCCTATTGCGATAAGCCTCTTTATCTGTTTCACAGCGCATGTGGCGAAGTGTCGTTGGAAGCATATACTGGATGCTTTTAATAGGCGATAACCCAAACGCGCTGCTGATCCTTGCTGTAGGCAGCGCAAAGTGAGTGTCATGTTTTGCTCTGGCAGCATTGTATTCTCGTGTCGCCCACCATCTCGAATCTAACACAAATTGAATGGCAAAGACGATTCGGTTAATATTTAAAATTTTGTATATTCGAACACCCCTAATTAATACAGTAGAACCTTGTTGATATAATCCGTTTCGTACAAAAACAACAAAGCATGTCTCGCGCCTTGTGGGTGGCACCACCAGCTCGATGCGTGTCGGCGTCTCGTGCCGCAATGATTCTCTCCGAGTGGGCACGTTAAAACTGCCTACCAAAGTGCCCCACCCAAAGAAACTGCTGACCCAGGTCTAATTTGAGGAGTGAAAACATCAAGTTGCGGAAGCAGCGAGAAGAACAATGCTCGTGCACCAGCTTGGTGCACGGTGCACATCGGCACCTCATGCTGTAGTGATTCGCACGATGCTTTGCTTTACATAGATGTCAGCTACAATTGAGTCTGCCAGATTTTTTAGCGACTTTGGATCGTACGTTTTCCCGGTTACTACATTTATCTCATGTTTTTTTCCATAAAGTATGAACGAGGTTTTACTATGTAGTCAAAGAGTCCATCTTTGTTATATAGCTGACTTGTTTTTAAAATTTTTGGTTCGAGGTTGTGTTATTCTAAAATTTTATTGAAGTTTTCTTGCTTATATAGCTCTAGACTAGTATGCAAGTTACCAATTCTTGTTCATAGGGTGCATTAGCGAATGTAGTTTACTTTCAATATGTTGTACTTACATTTTTAGTCTGTTCATTGTCATTCAAATATTTTTATGTCTTGGCAGATACATACAAAGATTGTCAGCTTCAGCAACAAAGGAATTGCTCCTTCCAGCTGCGATGCCTCACTCACTGCCGAAAAGGTATTAGTTTGTTCATTGATGGGCTTCTTTAAAAAATACATTTGTTGTGGTATCTGTGTGATGCTTAACTTCTTGTTGCACAGGTGTTACATGCCCTCCAAAAAATATGGAGCCAGAGGCTAAGGAGCTCTGTATTTTGATATCTTCCCCGCATGTCAAGGTGTGAACTCATTTTTTCTTTTTGCTTTATTTGTGCATGATGTTTTCATTGACTTTAACAGGGTGCTCAGATTTGTTTGTGTAGTTATAATAGGGAATGTGGAAATATCTTAGGGCTTCTGGGCGATGAAGTATTAAGCCAAGGAGTGATTTGAATTTAGGTCCCTGTAGTTATAAAACTGAGTGAATGAATGGCCTATATTGCAGCATCATTGCTTAGAAATCAAGTATCTATGTACATAAACAGGACAATGTTATTATCTGGCTGTTCATGTTTATTTTTTTGACATTGTTGCACCCGTTCAGTATTTATTAGGGACATTCAAATACTGAAATTCCTGAATCAAAGTGGGTACGAATATTTACAAAAAATAACTGTAAAACATGAATACTGAATATTTTCCAATTTCTACAAAAATTTATATGTATGCATTTGCATGGAGTTTGTCTGGTAAAAAAGTCTTACATTATTGCATACATGCATATAATGCTGCCCATAACTGGACATACAATTAACTGAGGCGCTTGTGAATTGCAACTTCTTACAGTTATCCTGCGAAGCATGACAACAGTGTAATAAAACGAGAACAGCACATCAGCAAATGTATGTAGAATGTTGCGCTTGTTGAGGAAGCCAAGTGTAATACTGCACTGCATGTCAGTTAAGGAGATGCAATAGACATGAGATGCATCATGTGCAGATCTAATGCATGTCTTGGAATCTTTGTGAAGTGGTTAATAAAATGCTTGCCCATTTCATTCCTGCGTCTTTCGTGTAAAAGAAACTGGCGTGCGCACATGTGCTCTCCCGCACACATGCTAGGCAATGTGACGCACGCAGTGATCATCTCAAAGAGCTAGTTGGTGTTGGCACGATAGAAGTATACGTGCGATTGTGGCCCAATGGCTAGAGCTTTGGGCTGCTGCACTGAGGGATCAAGGTTCGATCCCACCATGAGGCATGCAATTAAATATTTGTAAGAGCTATTCGGCAAGACAGCAGCAACACCCAGCAGCCACGGTCAAGAAAGTCTGCGACAGTTCGCAAAAGAAGAGCTTCTCTCAAAAAAATTATTTGCTTAAATCAAAACAGCAAATTCACAGGGTGCCTAAAGATTCTCATTAAATGACTGGAAGTTATGTTACCGAAGTTCGATGCTCTGTGTTCTGTGAGAAATTGGTTCCTCTCCACAGTACCAGTGATTGTTATGCAGCAGAATCATTTGGAACATTCCCCACTTGCAACAGTCTTTTCCCCTTGAGATTCCAATAAGTGTCGTTATTGCTTATATTGAAACAGAAATGAATATTTGACAATCTTAAATATTGAATCCTTGAATCAAATACAAGCCGAATAGCAAAGACTATTTGATTTGCGTATAAAAATTTCATATTCACACTCCCTTAGTATTTATGCAGTCAATTAATCTGTCAACAGGAGGCTTGTAGCTATACTTTGTGTTAAGATTTTGTCATTCAAGTATGGTACTAATTGCTTGTTGGTTGTTTTCTCTGATATATTAGTTGCTTATGCGAAACGGTTGTCTTACTTATAATTGACATCTATTCACCAGGCTTTGCTTGAGGCCCACGACATTATAGCAAAAAAGGACTTTCTACCATCGCTCAAAGAAGCAATCTATGAAGCTGAAGAGGATGAAGAGACCATCAAGATAGTCCAGCTTGTGAAAAGCAACGAGCCATTAGTAAGCTTTGGGTACATTTTTCTGCAGTTTAACCCAAAGGAGATCTGCAGTTTAATCCAAAGCAGGTTCAATTTAGCCTTCTGTGGTGACAGCTATCGGGCATTCATAGAGATGGCAACTTTAACCCTTCTATGTGCTCTTGTTATGTAGGCACGCATGCTAAGTAACATTCCCAGTGACTTGTTGTTTCTAGATGTGTGCCATGATTCAAGGAAGAGCTTTTTTTTTAAACGCTAGTCTCTGTGTCACTCATTTCATTGAAATTCATGTAGTGGTTTCATTTTTTATAGTGCTCAGCGAGAGTGCTCTGCACTTGTTTGTCACCTTCGTGCTGCAGGAGCTTTTTGTGGGTTTGTGTGTTTCTGGAGTTTATTTTGGAAAAAATTTAGAGCTTTATTTTTCTTTTGAGAAAGAGAGCCTATTTCTCACAAGAATCTTGTGCTTATTGAGGCTTAGCATACATTAACATGCCGGCAGTTAATTTTGATTTTTCTCATTTTCTTTTTTCGACAAGTTAATCTTTCGCAGAAAACTTGCAACTTATTTTAGCTTTGGCATTCCTGCAGTTATCCAAATATTGGATATTGTTTTGTTGCACTGCACAAGCTCTGTCACATTGTCATTAGTTGTAAAGGTGACCAACTTCAATGCATCGTGAATACTGAAGTCAATTTTAATAGGAAAAAAAAATAATGGTAAGCACAGGGCAGCATATGCTTCAGCAAAAAGAATTAGGGGAACTAAGGGGCTCGACGTTTCGGAACATGCGACATCAACAGAAAATAAAGCCAAGGAAAGCATAGGGAAATTAGCTGTCTTTTGTATTTATTTGACTGGATTAATAAATTATAGAGGCAGGTAAATTTGCTCAGAACTTCATATCCTTAATAAAAAATGAAAGTGGAAAAAGAGACTGCTGCCACTAGCAGGAACTCAACTGTGATGCATGTCATGTTTTACTGACTAAGCTACAGTGACAGCCATCAATTTGTCTACTTCCTTGGGTACTTACGTACGGTTAGTGTCAAATTTCATGAGGTGTGAGTTCCATGAGTGCTTAGTTTGGGCATGCATTGTCGAAACGATAGCATCGCTGTGCTGGTCGTGCATGCTACTTACTGTAGGCTGCAACTCCATATTTCGAGCTGCATGCCTAGGTTTTCTGGAAATTCGGCTATTTGGCAGGTTGTGTGCCCCACAAGCTTTTGACACCAATAGTAGGTACCGATGAATTTATAACCTTATCCTGGAAGTGTTAGCCTGCACTACTTGTGGCCATAGTGACGAATCTGGAACACCCACTATATACAGTGTTAACATTAGGGCTGAATACAGGAAAAGCTGTACAAATCTAGTGCAGTATGAAAAAAAGCTTGTCATTGCACAGCATGAAGTTTCCAGAATGATAGGGGATTTAGGAGGTATTTTGAGACATGAAGAGGCCTTATTCATGTCATGCTACCCACTTCAGTGCTGTGAAAAATTTAATGTGCCCTAGCATGTGTCTTGTGCCAGCCACGTGCCTTACCATTCTATCTGATCAGCGCAACCAGTCATTTCAGCAGTGTTCGGCTTCCTTTGTACTATATAAATCTTTTGTTATCATGGTACTGGAAATTATATTTATGATAAATATGCTTGAATAAAAATTTCACTGCTAGACATTCTTTGGAACCTTTCAGTTTCAGCCTATGACAGAATTATAGCTGCTAAAATGATAGATTAAAAGTCATGTCAGTTCGTTTCATGGCAACATAAAAAAATATCTCATGAACAAAATTTGAGAGCGAGGAACACTTTATTTAAACCCAGTTATCTGATTAGGTGGAGGCCGTCAATCCAGGGCTCCCGTGCCACTCCATTTTGGGCTTTGCCCATCGAGGTGTGGCAGCATCTTGATTTGTTTGCATGTTGAAGCGCTTCCTCACTGTGCGAACAAAATTAAAACAAATGAAAGTCAAATAACGTTAGGCCCATTTGGCAGCAGTGGCGGTGGAATGAAAGAGCATAAACGAAAACTTATGCTTGTTTACCAAAGAAATCAGCTATGGTTGTCTGCATCAGTTTTTCATTAAAAATGGTCACTGTGAGCTTGTTTCTGAAAGCAGGAATGTAACAGGGATTCTTTTGCACATTCAAAAATGAAGATATGCACAATATTCAGTTCACCTGTGGTTGTGTCACGCTGATATCGCAGGTGCTACAATTTAGATATGAAATTCAAAAATGTAAGTGTGGCCTTCGTTTTCTACTAAAGCTTTGTCAGCCATTGTGCAAGAATTGAGAAAGATTAATATGCCAGTCTGAAGGGATTTAGTGTTTTTCTTGTAGTGCACTTTTGCGTGTATGGTAACTGCTTAGTTTAATTTACACTTTTTTGCTCAAAGGTGCAACATAATTTACTTCTTTTTATGTGCAGGGTGCCACCATAAAGTACAATGAAATTGCTAAAGCAATCACTATTGCAAGGATTATGCATGGAGGGGCTGCTGACAGAAGTGGTGAGAACATGCATTGAAAAGTTACAATGTTGGCATCCACTGGGACATCACTTATTTACTGTGATTTTTTGCTGCTTTTCCATTTTTTTGCTGAACTGTGTTTATGCTGATGCTGCCTCTATATATAGTGTGTATCCATTTAGGAAACTTATATGCCATGATGGTAACTCACTGTGAGAGGCTAATAGGAGGCCATGAGTGTCAGGTTTCACAACTTTACACCCATAACGGTTAGGAGCTCTTTCCTTGTTCGAAACATCATTGCCATCTGTGGCTACTTATGCTAGCGGCTGTAACAATGAAATAGCCAGACACAGGAGTCACGAGGATGCGACCTTGGGATCTATGGAGCAACAGCTGAGTGTGGTCACCGCAACTCCGCAATGGCTTCGTGCCGAGCAACGCAGCAGATGTACAGTTAAACCTGGATATAACGAAATTGACAAATTACCGAAAAACTTCGTTTTAAAGAGGATTTCGTTATATGCAGGTTCGGCATGAAAATTCTATAAAGAAACGCTTACCGTATTTACTTGATTCTTACGCGCCCTCGATTGTAACGCGCACCCATTTTCCGTTTTCGTCGAAGCACTCATCCTTGGAATGTCACACCAGGTACTGGATGCGTGGACACGAGTCATTTCGCACAAGCGCGAGGCGTCGGAAACGAAGAGCGAGCGTCACGATGTAGTCGTAGTGTCGTATAGTGTCACCTAGTGTCAGGTTAGTGAAGTGAAGCGCAGAGACTTTTGCAGTAACCAAAGCATGGCGCTGCCAGCGCGTTGAAAAAGAAAAGTTTTTTTTTCTCCTTTGGCAACATGAACTGGAAAAGGAGAGTGCCGGCTTGGCGGGCTAGGCCAGCTGCAGCAAGCAGCGGGATCAGGTTTGAATGAAAGGAGGGGGAAAGATCACACCTGCGGGGGCAAGATCGCCAGGTCGAGGGATGCAGGCCCGCCTCGCGCACGCACGTAAATGTGCGCTCGCTCTCTCCTCGCACTTGGCGTGAATTCGAGCGCGCCAAGCGCGACGCCGCTGCTTCGCATTCTGTCGCGGCGGAGAAGGTGCTTCCGGTTGCTGCTCGGTTGCTGGTTGCCGGCGGGGAAAGTTCATTATTTCGAGGGGGTCTCTCGCTGCCACTTCGTTACGTAGAGGTCTCAAATACATGTGCTTCTATGGAGTAACAGCGGGGAATAGGAAAACTTCGTTATAACCAGGAATTCGTTATATGGAGGTTCGTTATAAGCAGGTTTAACTGTATTAATGTTTAGTGCCCAAATTTCCTGGGAGAGCACGAAGCTGCTTTTCTTTTAAAAATATGTTTGTTAATGCTGAACGTGTATTGTGCTAGACACGGATTTGCTAGCAAAAACTGTTGAGAGCATGTATTAGCGCAATGTTGTGCTGATGGAGCCATCTGGTGAATGTACACCAAATCATAAAATTAACTGCGCCGCTTCCCTGCAGATGGCACAAGCAGCACAATGCTATCAAATAGTTGCCTGCCTGTTGGAAAGGCTCAACCACAAATCACTGGAAACACATGTTCTGCATTTTGACAATAGACTGGCAGTGCATGTCCTCTAAGCTTTAAGTCTCAGTTAGTGATGGCCCCTCCAGAAGAGATGCGGACCATTGCAGAAATCCAGCGGAAAGCTGAACAAACCACTGTAGAGAATGAACATTTGCTATTAACACGTTCACTGCAGTCTGGGTCACGGGTGGGTCACAGCATCTATTCATGCGAAAGCGTCAAATGGCTCATTGAGCAAAAGAGCCGGCGTCCGACATCTGTAGCAGCCTAAATTGGCATTGGCTGTGGCACCACGTGACGAGCACGCAGGACGAAGTTCCCATTGGCTGCGATGCCACGACACGAGCGCGCCTCGACGGTGCACAGCGGGCAAAGTGGAACAGCAGTGCATCAGGTGCTGCGTGAGGGGAGAGGGTTTCACTGCAATGCTACATCACCCTCACTCTCAGAAGCCTGTGTTATCAGTGCCCCTTCTCCATTTTGGCTGTGTGAATTGGACATTAATGCTTTCGCATTCACAACTCGTAATTAAGGCTTAAGGGTTCTCGGATTTAATCCTCCTGTACGGTTGTGCAGGGCCTTGCTGCAGTGCTCAAGTGAAGTCTTTGCTAGAAATCAAAGAAAGTATTGTTGGTGATGTACTGAATGTTGGTGCCGAAAGATTGTGTTCTTCGGAAACGTATGAATCAGTAAAAAATAAGTACTGTATTGGGTCATTTTTTGTGTTCTCGATTTTGAATGGTGGTGCTGGAAAACCATATGCAACAGGATTGTAACTATGAGGTTCTACTGTAATTACTAGTGTTAGCCAGTTTTGGGCATTCTGTTGTTTGGGGTTTTGTGCGATGCCAATGCCCACCTCGTGATACAATCCACGCAACATAACAGTGGTGACGAGGGTACGACCCGTCCAGCACCAAGCCTAACCGAGTCACTCAACTGAAATCGCAGCCATGCGACCGTTGTCGTTCAGTCGCAGGATCGTAGAAGTCCGTGAATACACACAATATTGCTGCGTAACTGGCCGCTCGAGGCACTTTGCGTGTATTCGCTGGCTTCTTTCATGCTCGGAAAAACACTTTTATGTAGCACGTATTGAGCAACACAAAGCTGTATCGGGAGTTTTTCATGTTGCTCTACAATTTTCTCGTTTACAATTTTCATCTTATTATAATATTTAAGAAGTTCATTAAGAGTAATTACATAATTATGCGGGGTGCAAAAAATAACCTGAGTATCTCCTAGCGACGGCAAAAAACATTACCTTGGTTCGGTCCAGCTACGTAGCCATTTGCATATTTCTAATGTTTGGCCCAAGTTAAGTGCCTCTATTGAATGTACGCTTCAGCTTCTACTGGGAAGTATTTTTTTAGGTTTACTCAGCTGTTCCTCTATTTTGAAAACAATATTTGCAAAGCTTCCCTGTTGGTTTCCTTTTCTGGTAGTGACATAGAATGACCTTTACTGTGCAGGTCTTATCCATGTTGGTGATGAAGTCCATGAAGTGAATGGAGTTAGTTTGAAAGGCAAGGCACCACATGATGTCGTCAGCATTTTGGTGAGAACAGTTGTCTTGGACAGAATGGCATTGCTTAGCTGTGCTTGTGTGTGCCCCCATGATTTTTTTTTTCTGTGCTTACTGTATTATAAATACGAGGTAGGTGTGTGCATGTCATTTTGCTTTATTTCTTTTGTGTGTTTATGAGAGAGCGAACATTGTATAAATTTGTGTTTGAACTTTTGACTGCTGTTATTTTCTTGGTAACATCTGAATGGAATGCTAATCTTGTCACTTGGAAACTAACGACAAACTTGCATTTGGGAATAGTTCTGGTGTTTCGGTTGTCTCATAGAAACTTTGACTTTCCATCTGAAATCCACCTTTTTTGTTTGGCTCCGAAAATTATACACTCGCATCAATTCAGTCACCATATGACCTCATGGTGACTGAAGCTCCTAAGTATGGCCAACCTATGACTATGTCCCATAATCTTGACACAGGTGTATAACGAGCACACTGAATACAGACCAGCTTAAAAGCTCAAATCTTAGCTAAAGCTCATATTTCACAGAAATAGACTTGTACAGTTATTGTATATTATGGCACCTTATAGGACACCACTCCTGGATATAACCATAGGTGCACTCGAGAGTATGAAATTGGACTAGGTGGCTTATGAATACCATAGTGAACAACACATACAGGATGAGAATGAAAGAATACATATACATACCTGCCAAGTGTCCCGGATTACCCGGGAGACTCCCGGATTTGGACCATGTCTTCGGGTTGTACGGTTGACAGGAAAATCTCCCGGAAATTGCAGTTGTGTCCCATTTCTATCTGTGTCCAGCGCTTTGTTAGGCCACAAAATGGCAAATAGAATCCAACCCAATCCAATCCATTTGAAGTTCATCGCACAAAACATTGTTAAGAAAGTAGTAGGGAAACCCTATACATGCGCTATTTCGTTAACTGCGGAGCTGCTCCTTACGCTGACGGGGCTGTTGGGTGCCCTAGTGGCCCTAGCCTCATTAAGCTAGCGAGCGAATGCCGCGTTCCGCAACTAGCAACACTAGACTCTCCATCGTTCTCCTCGGCGTCAGCCGCTCTGGCATTGCGTAGGCCTGTGGGCAGTCATGGCTTTAAAAGCAAGGAGTGCTAGCGCAAAAAGTGTCTTCAAGTATTTCTACTGTAGTGCTCGGCTGAAGTGACGCTGGGTATTTTGTTGATACCACAGAGCAATGCAGAGTACGAGCGGCAGTTTAACATTGGGAAAAATACGAGGACGCAGTGCCGCTCAACCATATGTCGCTCGTATAAGACGCTAGGAAACGTCATCCTTACAAAATGTGAAAGAAATGAAATCAAACATTATCTGAAGAATTTTTAAACACCCGCCGTGGTGGCTTAGTGGCTTTGGCATAGCGTTGCTAAGCACGAGTTCGCGGGATCAAATCTGGGCTACGGTGGCCACATTTTGATGGCGGCGAAATGAAAAAATGCCCGAGTGCCGTCCATTGGGTGCACGTTAAGGAACTCCAGGTGGTCGAAATTAATCCGGAGTTCCCCCACTACGGCGTGCCTCATAATGAGATGGTGCTTGTGGGGCGTAGGACCCGAGAATTTAACGAAATTTTAAAGAATTTTGAATACAGAATTAGCAACAATGAAATGCTTGCAAAAGTGAGACATTGATGTTCATGTGGTCATTTGTGTATCTGTAAATAAAATTGTAAGGAAGTTCTGTCGGCACTTGAAAATATAAATGTCCGGGGGGGTAACCGACTGGCCCCCGCCCCCCTCCAACCCCCGGTCGGAAGATCTCTCGGATTTAGCTTCTTCGAACTTGGCAGGTCTGCATATACTTGTAATCATCTTTTCATGTAGTTCTGTAAACTCTAAAATGCATGGAATCGTGAGATTCAGATGTACTTATCTCACTCAGACTTGTGCTATCTCTATTTCACTGGGACTCGGATCCACGCACAACCGGACTCACCTCGACTCACCTAAACAGTGGTTCGCACTCGCTCGTATGCACCTTGACTCACCCAGACATTTACTCACGCCTACTTGGACTCTGCTTGACTCATTCAGAATCGCATTTCTGGGTCATATTCAAGCTCATACTAATGGTTCACTGCAAGTCCAAGCGAGTTTGCTGACCTATGGAGATGAATGGTGGCACTGTAAGAAAGTTGTATAATGTGGAAATTTGGTCTGTTATGCAAGACTTAAGCTTTTGTTGGGTGGCAAAATTTAAATTTAAACTGATTGAGAATTTCTAACAATGAGTGGCTTAATGGTTGTGGCATTCTTTTGCTTACCCCAAGGTTGTGGATTCGATTCCCAGCCGTGACATCTGCGTTTCAGTAGGAGCGGAATGCAAAAGTGCTCATGCACTAAGCATTAAATGCACGTTAAAGCATTGCAAATACTAGTCAAAATTGATCTGGAGTTCCCCACTGCCGTATCTGTTCTAGCCCTGATGTTGCTTTGAAATGTTCAAATCAGTCAATCAAGTAAGCAAGCAAGCAAGCAGCCAGTCAGCGAGGGGTGGCTCTGCTTTCATGCAGCAGCAGAGCCAGGCGGGGACCATCACTCTGAAACTGGTTCCAGCCGAGGAAGCTTCTGTTGGTCGTGAAAGCCGAGTACGTGTCCGGGCACTGTTTGACTATGATCCTGCAGCAGATCCGCTGATTCCATGCAAGGAAGCTGGCCTGCAATTTCGCCGGGGCCAGGTACTGCACCTGGTTAGCCAAGATGACCCCAATTGGTGGCAGGCACGCTGGGAGGGACAACGGTCAGCTCGTGCAGGACTCGTACCTGCACAAAGCCTCCAGGAGAGGTGCGTTAAATGTTCTCACAAAGGAACTTTTATCCCTAATGAGAAGATCAAAGATTGTGTACCTGACTGCAGAGTTTTCAGAGCATAGAAATCCCCAAAAAGCTAGATATCTTGCAGCTTAACCGCGTGAACTAGAATTTAGGGTTGTAATGTGGCAACTTCACTGGAATATACAGCATCTTTAAATTCATAGTATAATGCTTGGCTGTGATGTATTTTGTTAGTTTTTTTTTTTTTTCAGATCTTCCACTTCAAAAACTTCTGCAATGAAGGTTGCATAAATATTTGCATGAATGTTATGCATTTTACTTTGCATAAATATTTAAGGTAGACAAAAGCATAAGGGCAGCTACATTTGTCAGTCAAGGTAGTGCTCAAATATTTAAACAGCTCATATAGTGTACGAACAGAAAGGCAAATATAAGTACCACATGACTGCCACGTAGTCAGCCTACAGGTAGCATCATGTATTGTGGTAGTAATAATGCCAATCTGCCTTTTTTATTAAAGCCCCTATATTTATAAAAGTAGCGCCATCCACTTCCCTCCTCCTCCTTTCCACTATCCCGCTCGGCGCGACCAGCGCGATCGAGGCGCGATATCGACAGTGGCGCCGCCTGCGTCGGGCCTGCCGTGGCAGACGACAGCTAACGCGCTACCAGAGGAAATCCGAGGAAAACTTCGATCGCGCCCTGCGGAGACGTTTTTGAGGCGCGATTTTGCTTCGTCAGTCAGTAACTGGTCTTAATAATGCCTGTTTTGGAAGTAGCAACGCGACGATGCGAGACAGCGCAAATATCAAGTGTGCAGCAAGCGTTTGCGCACGCCGGATGGTAAACAAAAAAAGCCTTTTGCCCTCGCCTTGTCGGTTGCGGCAACTTAAGGCGCAGCAGCATGCCATCACAACGAAGTTCTTGTCCCTAACACGTTTGATCCGTTTGTGCGTACAGCACTTTCGTCGCACAGGCCCGAGAATGGCAGTTGGCGCGCGCTGGAAAGAAAAAAATATACAAAAGCGCGACGCGAACTTCCACGTGACACGGATTGGCCAATGGGGGAGCGGAGGAGGCTGGGGCGACAGGAGGCGGCTAAGAGAGGGCGAGGAGGAAGCGCCGGGGTGAGCGCGGTGGCGGCAAGATCTAAGAATGGCGCTACTTTTATAAATATAGGGGCTTTATTTTTTATTTTCCTAGGCTGCCCTCTACTGCATGCCGCTGGAAACGTTTTGGAAGGCTGCTGGGGTTTTTGCCTGTTGATTTGTGTACTTGTGCTCATGTTGAGTGTGTGTCGGTTATAGGTTTCATGGATCGCGATTAATTAGTAAGGGCTTTTCTGTGGCAGCATGTCATTTCTGGAAGCCACGTAGCACTCACTGACTACTGGGTGAGAAGGCCTGAGTGCACTTGTTGTTGCACAGTGTGGTCAATAAAGGCACGCTGAGTTCCATTACCTTTGCATGCTAATGCTAAAGGCATGCTAACCTTCGCTGAACAGGATCAACATCAGCTCAAACTTACGCGCACTGGTTGACAGGGCTGAAGTGTGTGCATTTCGACTTCAAAAGCATGTTTCAACACATCTTGAGTGCGATTAATTATATGTAAAAGCTAAGGCGCTGCTGCTATCGTGTTGTCGGTTCGGCGGCCGATCACTTGGAGATAGTTTGAACAATGGTTGGCATGCTGATTTTTTCGCTGCTGTCGAAACGAAAGCCCGTTGCACTATACGACAACTCATGCTCATCGGTTGCATTGTTGTCTGCCTGGTATTATAAAATGGTCTCAGCAAGACGCTGTATTCACTAGTCGACCAATCATTGGTGTCGGCTTCTTGTCGGTTTTGTATCCACCAAGTGTTACTGAGTACGTGAAGTCAGACATACACTGCCAGCACCAGCAAGAAAGTGCAGAAGCTGCAAGAAAGCGTCAGCAATGCATCATTTCATCTCCTAAAAAGCCCAACAGCGGAAGTTCCGGTTACAGTATGAAAAGCTACAGCGCTAAAGACGCATGTTTTGGTTATAGCGCTTTGTGTCTGATGTAAATATTAAAAATAAGTGTGGAGGTTCCAATGTATTTGAAAACATTCTAAAAAACTCTATGTGCATTGCATACGCCGTGAGCACCAGTGCGCTTGCCAAAACTGAAATCGCGTGGCCTGCGCCCCCCCGCACGGTAATTGTTTGTTAAGTTTCATCGGTCTTGTCAGTCCTGTCAGTCCTGTGGCGTGGTATTTTGCGAGTTCTGCGATTTACCTGAGCGTATATTTATACATTGCACGTGACTTACGTAGTTTGTTATAGGTATCTGGCCGCGCGGCGTGTAGTGTAGTATTGACGAGAATTGCCGGGAGTCGTGTGTGTACTTCATGTGACAGCTACACTGCGGAGAGAGTTTCCCCCTAACTGCGAGTTCATCCAGACAGGACTATGCTTGCCCCACCCGAGAACGAACTTAGCTTCGGCTCGCAGTGCTTTCGGGATGTTTCCACATCTACTGGAGACACTGTTGTGTTTCGAAGTGGCATTGCCAGCAAACAAACGCTTCCGAGTGGGTGCTGCCCTAGGTGCTGTATAGTTCAGTGCAGAACTACTCTGCCACTTTTACTTTATAATCAAAATTGCTGATGACATTGCCCTGTTTATCTTTCACTGCATCTGAAAAGCTCATCCAGTACAAAGTTTCCTGGCAAACGTTTGAGATTGGTTGATTAATTCAGTTCCCTAAAGTCATCTTCATATTACAGTAGTAATAAATGGTGAAGCATATGCAATGTATTGCAGTGAAGCATAATAAAAGTGGAAGGAGCCACTCAGCGGTGTATTATGAGCTAAAAAATATTGTGCAGAAACCATCGACGATGATTGTCAATGTAAGGGAATAGCCCGAACGAAAGAGTGAGCGAACATTTTCCTTGTTGAGTCCGACCACAAATCATTGCCTTTGATATACAAAACAGCTTCTCAAGAGGAGCATTATCTCATGATTAATTAAGGAGTTCTGCGCACTTTTTTCGGGGCACAAAGCTTTTAATTTCATTCAAGCAGAGGTCATGTACAATGACTATTGAAACTGCTGTCTTTTTTTCTTTTTACTGGCTGCTATTTACTTTGCAAAATAGTATGAGACTGCGTCACGGTCTCATACGGTGTACACAAGATCAACGAAACAAGGGCTCAATTCGCCACACCTTCGTTCGAAATAGTTCTGAAGGCCTGCCAGTACACTTATTAGGCGTCTTGGTGCTTGTGCTGTGACAGGAGATGGTGGGTGTGCTGGCATACAGCATACAGTGTGTGGTGTGCGATAAGATCTTGTCGTGCTTGTACTTTAAATGAACATGACACTGCTTGCGCTCTCCATCGCGCGGCACATGACTTGAAAAGCGCATTCGCAAACAGCTGCATGTAATTCATTTTACCGTCTGCATCCACGGAAGTTTCCATTTATTACCATCGCGGCTGCAGTTAGATTTTGTTATATTGAAATCACTGTAAAATACACTTCGTTATATTACTTCGTTATATTGAGGGTCAAAATGCATGGCATTCTATGGAGAAGCTATAAGAGTTAAATACTGTGTTATATATAGAATTTCGTTATATTCATTAATTAATATAATTAATAGTATTTTGTTTATTCACTGTCTTCATAAGAAATTAAAGTCACAGCCTTTTAACCTTGCACTAAAATCCTGGTTTAAGAAATATTCTACAATGTTATCTTCATTGTTAAGGCGTGCTAAATGCAATTACTATCAGGATCTCATTATAAATAATTCAAACAACGCGAGGCGTTGCTGGCAAATTGTTAGTTTCTGAAAAAAAAAATTACTAATTTAGAGACCATAACAAAAATAAAGCAAAGTGATGTAACATACAGATCCTGTTAGAATAGCAGATGCATTCAGTGATCATTTTCACTCATCTACAGGTACAGTCAAACCTCGATATAACGAGCCTCGATTTAACGAAATTCACGATGTAATGAACTATTTTTATTTCCCAATCTTAGTTCCATTGAAATAATGAAACCTCAAATTAACGAAATCCGGGATATAAGGAAGTTTTTAGCTGCAAGTACAACTTTGTTATATCGAGGTTCGACTGTATACAGCTGGCATGCACTTCCCCTGACATACCTCGGTGTAGTCATTCCTTTTATTTCTGACAACTGCAGATGAAGTTCATCATGTCGTTATGTGTTTGAAGACAAGTGCTGGCTTAGACCATATCAATCCTTTTAAAGTAAAATTTTGAAGGAAATATTGTCAGTTCTGGCTTTAATCATTGACAAATTGTTCTCTGTTGGGAGTTTTCCGAGCTGTCTTAAGGGGGGGGGGGGGGGGGGGGCTGGTAGAATTGTTCCTGTCTTTAAGAAAGGTGACTATACTTCGCCAGAAAATTATAGGCCAATTTGTATGCTTCCTTTTTTTTTGGTAAAGTGATGGAAAAGCTATTCCACACTTTTTTAATGCATTACTTGTTAGAATATAGCCTTTTGTCCCCTCAGCAGTTTGGATTTTGTCAAAAATATTCTACAGAACTGGCACTTATCACCTTAACTGAAGAAATTAAGCTATCGACAGAGACCTAATTATGGGATCTGTATTTATTGATCTGACGAAAGCCTTTGATACCATAAACCATCGCATACTGCTTGTTAAACTTGAATCATTCGGCATAGCTGGTCCTTTCCTAATCTTTATTTGTAACTACTTAAGCAACCGGTCTCAGCAGGTACAAGTTAACAGTTATCTCTCGTTATCCAAACTCATCAAGGTAGGAGTCCCCCAAGGATCAAATTTAGGCCCCTTTTATGTTTGCACTTGATTAATGAGTTGTGTACTGTTCTTAATAAGACAAAATGTATATTACAGTGTAGACCGCTTATAACGTAAGTCGCCGGAGTCGCGAATATGCGCACTATAAGCGGGTACCGCACTATAACCGAAGCAACAATTTTCAAGGCCCGCACATATGCAAAACATGTGCACCGAGCTGCCACGCATATGCGACAGTCGAGGAATGCGGCTAGAACGTTTGCATTCAATTTACAGTCGAATCGCGTTAATTTGAACCAAATCACGCGGCGGCGCCTCCGACCGGCATTGAGGAGAGACCCCTCAATGTTGCGCGCGAACAAAAAAAAAAAAAACACGGTGGAAATTTCACCCTCTCTCAAATGGCAAGGTCGCCGATTCTGCATTGCGCCGGAAGATGCGTGTACGTGCCGACGTCTCAGCCACCTTACCGTAGCCACGCATAGAAAATGGCAGTGAACCCTTCTTTCTCCTTTATGCTTCCTCTACTTTCTAGTCACATGTTGACCTTGCACGCTGCGGCTACGGCGCAGAGGGAAGCAGCGGCGCTGTCCCAGGCCGGCAAACGCTTGCTTCTCGATAACGGCAGAAAACGAAACTTCGGGGAGCTGGTGCGAGCGGCGGCGCCTGCACGGCGGCGGGCGCACACGGTGACAGTCGAAAGTGAGGGAGCTACAAGGGAGGGCGAGGGGAGCCACCGAAGTGGCGGATTTGCTGAGGCGAAATCCGCTTCCCTGCCGCCCTCCTCCCTCACATTCCACGGTCTCCGCGTGCGCCCTTCGCCGTGCCGTGCCGGCGCCGCCCGCTCCCTGAAGTTTCGTTTACTGCTGTTATCGTGAAGCGAGCGTTGGCCGGCGTTGGCAGTTTCGTGGCCCTCGCTCGCTATGCGCGCTGTGATAGTTAACGACTCGCACTCAAGATTCTGGTTTCAGCCTCACTGGCTGTTTGTTCGCACCACGTGCTTCGTCTCTCTTCCTCGAGCACTCCTTGGGGTGCCTGTTTGAGGGGAGCGTTCACCGTCTCCGCTGACTTCCGTTCTCCCAGGCAGCTGCACTGTAACCGGTATTTTGTTTCCAGCAACTGCACTATAAGCGATACGTGTATACATGGAGTGCTATGGGAAAATTAACGGGAGTCTGAAAAGACCGCACTATATCCGGTCCTGCACTATAAGCGGTTACGTTATAAGTGGTCTATACTGTATATGCTGATGATCTTTACATCCAGTAACACAGTTCCCTTGCTCCAGTTTAAACTAAACATCGACCTAAACAATTTTATTGGGCAGAGATATGCAGCTGCTTAACAATCCTGCTGAAACTACATTCATGGTGTTCCATTCCCCGCGTATTTCAATCAACGTGTAACCTATTAAAATTGCTGATTACGTCATTGTGGTTTCTAATGACGCACGATTTCTTAATGTCTTCTTGGACGCTGAACTGAAATTTCGTGTCCATGTTCGTTCAGTCGTGAAAAAGATTGCATTTAGCATCGACATTATTATCAAGACACATACTCATTTCCAACCTCGTATTGTTC
Source organism: Dermacentor silvarum (assembly GCF_013339745.2). Classification (NCBI taxonomy): domain Eukaryota; kingdom Metazoa; phylum Arthropoda; class Arachnida; order Ixodida; family Ixodidae; genus Dermacentor; species Dermacentor silvarum. The sequence continues at coordinate 14,275,077 of NC_051154.1, read as the reverse complement.
GATCTTTGTACTTTGCTTACATTCATAACCATCTTTCATATTGCATATCATCTTGGTACAACACATATTTTACTCATATCGAGAATCTGCAGCATCTTCGGAGCTAAGCCATCAGACTGACTTTCAGTCCATTTTATTTGTCCTGCAGATTGATGTTCCCAAAACTTAATATTTTCTTAATATTTAATATTTTCTTAAACTTAATATTTCTTAACAGAAATTATCTATAGTTGCATATAGACTGTTCACACATGATGCTTATATTGAATGTATTAATCCTGAGCACCTTCTTCTTCTTTTTGGGGTTTCACATGCCAAAGCCAATTGTGATTATGAGGCACCTTACTAACAACACTTACTCGGTTTTCCCAGCAGAGTAACCTTCTTTTTCCTGCTGTAAGGACTAATTACGGCAAGATTACGGCTCTTTTTTCATGCATAGCAATATGGAATTCATGTCCCCTCAAAATGAAATTGTTGCACAATGTTTTATCTTCCGTGTGCACCAAGAAATATTCTGTAAGGGAATTGAGCGACTCATTGGAATTTTCTAATTAGCTGCCAACATTTCATTTTTGAGTATTTTTTCTTTTTTTTGTGTACCTAATTGATACTTAGGCAAATAAGTTTTGCGTATTGTGTAAAATTCATTATTCATGTTATACTGTTTTTTGTTATGCTGCATGTTCACTTTCTTGTGCTTTCATTGTACTTGTTATTACCATTACTGCGTTGTAGTGCACGTTAAAGAACCCCAGGTGGTCAAAATTAATCCGGAGCCCTCCACTATGGCGTGCCTCATAATCAGAACTTGTTTTGGTACGTAAAACCCCAGAAAGATGTTATTACCATTACCGTACGTCCCCAATTCTTTTGTTAGAAATAATCAATTTACGTAAGTATTAGTATTTTGATTGCTCACATGTCTACACTTTTAATTGCTGCTTGCTCTCTTTTTATGATTACTCTATTTATGTAATCATAGGAGGTCCCCCTGTCAGTTCTTTCTAAATTCTGGGACATCCTGCTGCAATTTTTATTTAAAATGTAACTCCAACATGACTTGTAAAATAAACTTGAAATAAATAAATAAAAATATTCAACTTCGTTACATAGAGGTTCAATTGTAATTCGTCTTTTGCATGTTGTCATCCTTAGTGCTGTTAATGTTTCACAATTTGACCATGTTTTGGTGTAAAAGAGGGGGATGTTGATAAGTATAGGCTATACAGTAGTGAACAAAGGTATATTTTTTCATTTGGGTCCTTTGAACTAAACGGTTCAGAATGTTGGTGCTGCATTATGCCAGACTGCTAGCCTAGGGCAATATGCCCTCTTGAACACACACTGCCACCCTACGTTATTCACACTGCATAGCCCACCCACCCTCCACACAACTTGCGTATTCCAAGAATGTATCATAAGGAAAACGTATGTATCAACCAGTATGTGAAAATACGTGCATGCTAGTGAGAGAAATTTTATTAATGGGTGGAGAGATTATTACAATTATTTTTTCAATTCGGCTTCATTCAACATCTCTCAGATGTTTGGAGCATAGATGAAAAGCCCAAGAAGACTTTACTGGGTCTATGGAAAGATTAGTGGAGAGATTAGCTGAGCAAATTTGGTGGAGATATTAGCCAAGCAAAAGGCGTGGCATGCTACTGCAGGTCTAATATATAACAAGTGATCACAAGATTAGAGGAAAGAAAAAAACGCACACACATCCACTCGCACAAAAACTCTGAAAGAGGCAGCAGTAATCACCATAAAAGGAACAAAGGGGAAAGTGGAACTTTATGGCACCGTCAATAAACAAAATGTTATCTCCGTGGTGCAGCCAAAGGGACAGATTAGAAGAACTTGTTGTTGAGGGAAAGGCGCAGTCCTTGTTCAGGCGCAGTCCTTATACAAGGACAGGCGTTGTTCCATGCTGTCTCTGTGGCCATTTGTTTGTGCAGTTAAACAATGTTCGCCAAAGGGACAGAGATTACGTTTGGTTTATTGACAGTGGCATGGAGCTCCACTTTCTACTTCATATCGTGGTGCACTTTAAGCACTAAATTAATCAGTTTTGCCAGATAAGTTTTGAATTATGGTGTAACGAATGGTTGATGTCTTTAAATACTAAAAAAACCTCACTAGTTTCTTTCCATCGCAGACAGCATCACCAATCAGGGAAATACACCCTATACGGCTACGAAATATCATCCGTTGACTCGTATAAATACCTCGGCATAACCTTTTCAACTACCCTAACTTGGTCACATCATGTCATTAACATAGCCAATGCCGCGAATCGAACCCTCGGTTTTCTCTGCCGGAACCTAAGACTTGCTGCCCCATCAGTAAAATTATTAGCTTATGTTACATATGTCCGTACATATATGCATGCTCTGTCTGGGATCCTCATCAACATAACCTATCTAATACACTTGAATCAGTTCAAAACCGTGCAGCCCGGTTTATTTACTCTGAATATTCTTATCATGCAAGCGTGTCTGAACTCAAAACCCGTGCCGGTCTTACTAATCTAGAATCACGACGTCATAATTCTCGACTGTGTCTTTTTCACAAATTATATCATTCACTACTCCAGATTTCAGCTATATTACCAGCTCATCATCAGTCCAGCCGCATTAACCACAGAAAAGCCGTGTATCCTCCCCCGGCGCAGATTACCTCCCATCTACTATCATTTTTTGTGAAAACCGCAAGGCACTGGAACGGTCTGTCTGCCTATGTCACGCACCACTCCGATACAGATCATTTCAAGGCTGCTCTCGAATCACTGTTTTGTTAAACTAAGCCCATCCCTCATGTAATACCCCATCTCTGGGGCCTTTGAGGTACAATAAATAAATAAATAAATAAATAAATACTGGCCCAGATTTATTATTGTGAAGCCTCCTAGAGAATAGTAATTGCATTTACGGTGTCCTAAGAAAGTACGGGAAATCTGAAATGGTGAAAAGCAGTGCTTGGAGTTTACAAACTTCAATGTGGTATATCTTGAAAATTTGAAGGTTGCTCACTGTCTGCCTTCGGCTTTTACATTTAGGCTGTGCAGTATTTTATTTCAAATGTATAGCTACTTCTACTGGCTTGTGCCTTTTGGCTAAACATGACTGTATCATAAAAACCAGTGCACACGCACACGGACCAAGAAAAGCCGAGGCTATTCATGACTATTCATGCGTGCATCTTTTTTTCCTCTGTCTGTGAATCGGCGCATGAACGAACTTAGTTCAACCTGGACCTAATTTTACTTCATTTTCAGGCGTTTTGCATCATTGAGAGTGATGAATCAGGACGATGATGATGAGGGCCTGCCAGCAGGCTGTTATTCACCGATGCGCAAAGAGCTGAAGGCTCGGAGAGCCAAGAAGATCATGTATGATGTCTCTGACAATGAAGGTAAGCATAGTGTGATTTACTGTTGCAAAACTGCTATTGAGCGTAAGACTCGTTACTGGGGTGATGAGTGCCCTAGTATATACTGGTAGGATTCAATTACAACTGCCTTTATTGGCCTGACTGCTGCTAACAAGTGTGTACGATATTAAGCACTGCATTTTTGTTCTTTTAAATCTTTTCAGACTTTGATCGAGAGCTTATTTCAACTTATGAAGAGGTTGCCAAGCTTTATCCAAGGCCTGGACTTCATCGTCCCATTGTGCTTATTGGTGTGTAGATGTGAAAAATTTTTTTTTTCAATATATGATGGATTGTTACTTTTTTCTTGATGTCTGCTGTGTAACAAATAGGCTATGTGCATGGTTCTTTAGTACTTATACTTTTGCTGTAGTTCTTTTTCCCTGTATGTGGGTGATCAATGCAGGAGGAACTACAAAAATTGGTGCAGGAGCAAACTGAAGTTGTTCAACTGAGAAATTGGAAATTGCAAGTGCTGAAAGAATTCAGCAGTGTTTTTAGTAGAGGCCCATGAGAGTAATGAATGTATTAGTTTATCATCTAGTTGTTACTTATTTGAGATGGACCAGGGTGAGTTGCAGAATATGTACAACTTGGGATACGTTGTCTATGAACGTGCATTGAGGACTGTCTACACAGGGATACTTGCTGTGCTTGTGTTTTAGTCTAGAAAAAAAATCCAATGCTGAGTTTGTTTGACCATTCTCAACGAAGAAACTTTTGAAATTAGCTTACTGAATGTTTGTGCAAAGCTCTGAAAGTTGTTTCTTTGAGTTCAGGACATGTTAAAGCATAAGCATGCCAAATTTCATTATGATCAGACTACATAAAGTGCACAAACTTTAGTGCACCAACTCTAAAAATGCTCAGCACAATGCATTGGCGGGCTAGTTGGTGCGAATCCGTAATTACTTGTTTAGCGCAAAAACAACGGAACAAGCAAGTAACGGAACAAGCAAGCAACGGAACAAGCAAGCAAGTGCAAAGCTATGTTTCATGACACTACGATTTTGAAAAAGAGCCGCGATACCACCGCCCGAGAATTATCAGAAACTTTTTCCATACAGTCACTGGGTTCGCAGTGCATTAGTGTGCCTTCCTTAAGCTTGTACAGCGCTGAATGTGGTTTTTTGGATTATGTGTCATGAGTGCACTCTGGCGATCAGATGTTGTGGTGGTTGCCGCGCATGGTGCTCACTGCGCATGTTCTTCTTGTTTCTGCTCTATATAAAGGAGGGATGCAATAAAATGATGTCAGTTGAGAGTAGCGCCTTGTCCTGTCGTCTTTCACGTGTTCATTGTTTTTGAGCTAAACAAGTAATTATGGATTCTAAAAATGCTACAAAATGAACTGAGAAAAGCGTAGGAAAAACAGTCGCGGCGCTAGACCGGCGGGGAAACAATTATTTTTTTCTCGTATTTTCGGCAAGAATGCGCCACTGCCGAAATGGGCTCTGAGAGAAGAGGGTTAGGTCTACATCCCCGTGAAAATTCAAGCGCAGCAAAATGCCGCAGGCATGAAACTCGGGTAAATTTGCACTTTCTCGAGCCACCGCGAGTGCTTTTTACATTTTTTACTAACTTCCAGTTGATTCTCAGCTTTGATGTTTAATACACTAGAGGAGGCTTGGATGAATGCATAACACAACAAAACACAAAATCGATTATTTTTTATTTTTCCGGAAAACATCGCAGTTTTTCGACCTGCATCTCCCCTTATTACGTTGCCTTTTGCTTTGTGCTGATGTGACGTTGGGGTTGTTCAAGTAATTCTTTTTTCCAGGTCCTCCAGGTGTTGGCCGCAATGAACTAAAGCGAAGGCTTGTTGCAAGTGATCCTGACAAATTTAAAACTACAATTCCTTGTGAGTGACTATAGAACACCTTTCCAGCATGTTGTGTATTGGCATATTCACTCGTTTTTCGTAATTTCAAAGCTTGAGAAATGTTTGTGAGCTTCTGGAATGTTTCAGTGCGTGTGTTCTAAATTTGTTTTTCTTCTTCTTTCATAGTTCAATTGATGATGGAATTTTTATATAAGCATGCTACCTTGTGCGACCTTAATTTTGAAATAGCTCGACTAAAAAAATGTTTCTGGTTTTTTTGCTTCTCATGTCATGGAGCTTTATTTTATTACAGTACCAATAGCATGTATTTCAAATGCAGCATAAATGCATTGTGATTGGCGCAAGATAGCCCGAGTTGCTTTTGCACCAGAAAAACGGACATAACCAACCATTTGCCACTCTGCTACTCGGCTGGCACTGTAGCACTGTGTGCTGTACAAATTTAATGGCAGAACTTTTAGGAACTTGTCCATGACTGTAGTAACAGTTTGTTCAAAAGAAGGCATTGTTCTATGCTTTACAGGGCCTTTAAAGTGGAGCTATCAGTAATTTTAATAAAAAGGCTCTTCTAGCTTGGCAAATGCTGCTTGCGCAGGTTATTTATGCGCTTTGGCGGGCGCAATTTTCACAAACCACTCGGGTCAGTAAATGAATAATGAAAGATTTGCTTCTTTTTTTTTTTTTTGCAATCATGGTATATGCTTCATACAGTTAAACCTGGATATAACGAAATTGACAAATTCCCGAAAAGCTTCGTTATAAAGAGGATTTCGTTATATGCAGGTTCGGCACGAAAATTCGAAAAAGAAACGCTTGCCGTACTTTACTCGGTTGTAATGCACACCCGTTTTCCGTTTTCGTCGAAGCACTCATCCTTGGAATGTCACACCAGGTACTGGATGCATGGACGCGTGTCGTTTCGCACAAGCGCGAGGCATCGGAAACGAAGAGCGAGCGTCACGATGGCGTCGTAGTGTTGTATAGTGTTACAGTACAACCTCGCTGTTACGTTCCCGGGTGCTGCGTTTTCCCGGCTGTTACGTCGTTTACGGCCGGTCCCGGCACAGCTCCCATAGAACCCAACGCATTGGTAACCCCGCTGTTACATCGCAACTGTGGGACCATTCCCGCATCATACGTTGCGAACTGCCACCCCGTGCCTGCCCGAGCGGCCATTTTGACTTTTCATATCGCTTGGCATGGTGGCTTGACGATGGCATTGGCCGCCCAAAGTGCCGGGGGCGACAACTATCACGTATTTTCGGTTTCCGCCAGCAAAAGTATGGCCCTTGAGATCCGTATTTGCTATCTAAAGATGGTGTCTTTGACGCGTTGCGGCCCTAAAATTGGTTTTGGCTCATAGATGTTCCGTATAAAGTCCAAAGGCCGCACGCCGCACGCAGTCTCCGCACGCCGTATGCTGTATGTGCAAGTGAAAACGTGCTAGAGGTGCCGACAACGGCGTCTAAATCTCGCGCGCGCAAGAAAGAAAACCAGGAAGGAAGCGTGCCTTCCGTTGTGCTCGAGGCACCGGCGAGGGAGCGAGGGGGGAGGGATAGTGGGCGGCGTTGTACTGTACTCTGGTATCAACTGCGTACTGCGCGGCAGCGCTTGATTGCGCGGGGCGTATCTTGAAAGCGATCTGCGTTGGGGGCAGAGTCTACTCAGTGTAGGTGTGTCTGCGGCTTGTAGCTTCATGCGTGCTGTGTGTTCTCGGCGCTCAGTTTGCGTTGAAGCGATAGATAACAGCACGAAGGTCACTTCGCTCACTTCTGCAGCGGCGCTTCCACACGCCGCCAGCGTTTGACAGCGCGTGTCCGCGCTCATCGAGTGTGATGTATCACAGCATCTGCCAACGTGTCGGCAACATCAACTGGAAAAGGAGAGCGCCGGCATGGCAGGCTAGGCCAGCTGCAGCAAGCGGCAGGATCAGGTTTGAATGAAAGGAAGGGAAAGGTCATGCCCGTGGCGGCAAGATTGCCGGGTCGAGGGATGCAGGCCCGCCTCTTACACGCCCGCACGCACGCACACGTGCGCTTGCTTCGCATTCCGTCACGGCGGAGAAGGTGCTTCCGGTTGCTGCTCGCGCAAAAATGACAAAATTTGGGGCAAAATCTCTAGGTTGTCGGCGCGGAAAGTTCGTTATTTTGAAGCGGTCTCCCGCTGCCACTTCGTTACGTAGAGGTCTCAAATACATGTGCTTCTATGGAGTAACGGCGGGGAATAGAAAAACTTCATTATATCCAGGAATTCGTGATATGGAGGTTCGTTATAAGCAGGTTTAACTGTAGTAGGCACTTGAAGACAAGCGTATTCGAAGACAACTCCATTTGGTTTGATACTCCTATAGGAGATATTAGGTAATTGAAGACAAGTGTATTTGAAGACAACTGAATTGATACTTCTAGAAAACTTCTGTTTCTAGATATACATCATCAAATTTAGCACCCAGTTTGCTAATTTCGCATTCATATGCAGGATTCTTGACGCAAAGATGAACCTCCCATGTGATGTAGCTGATTCCTCGCAGAAACCGGTCTATAAGCCGGGAGGAACTAACAGCTGGGCTACTGCTCTTAGCTAACAATAACAAGGCTGGCTTCCCTTTTCCCCCCACAATCAGCTGCGTCACATGGGAGGTTCACCTTTCTGTCAAAGCTCCTACCTCTGAATCCAAAATTAGTGTATGGAGTATAAAATTTCATGATGAACATCTTGAAACACAAATTCTATGGGAGTATCAAAGAAAATGGAGTTGTCTTTGAATACGCTTGTCTTCAAGTGCCTAATATTAACATATACCATGATTGCAAAAAAAAAAAGGTTGCCAAATCTTTGTTAATTATTTACTAACCCTTCGTGTCCATGAAAATTGTCTGCCAAAGCACATAAACCACCTGTGCAAACGGCATTTGTGTAGCTAGCGTAGCCTTTTTATTAAAATTGTGAATAGTTTTAACTTATGAAAACCCTGTATAAAGATTTGGGTAGCTACATGGGCTTCTTGGTATGGCATATTCTACTTTGTTTATACTGTATAAAGAGTATCTTATAAGGTACTAGGATTTAATAGAAATTTCTTATTCTGTTTGATGTGCAAGATACAAGTCGTCCCATTAAGCCCTGGGAGGTTGATGGTCGAGATTACTACTTTGTGAGCCGGTCTGAAATGGAGGAAAAGATCCGGCAAGGGCGCTTTGTTGAGCATGGGGAGTACAGAGGCAACCTTTATGGGACCAGCCTTGACACTGTTCGGGCCATTGTCGACCTGGGCTACACATGCGTGCTGAATCCACATCCGCAGGTATGAATACTTCTGAGGAATTGTTTTTCCTCTAAGCCTTGGTTGACTTTGATGTGGCACCCTGATGCATAGCTCCGAGCAGGTGCATGCGTGAAGCTGCTGTAGAAAGCCTGAATTTCTGATTCAGAACTGCGTGCCTTGAATCCTTGTGACTGCTTTAAAAACTTCATTTTTGTATGAAGTTGTGTGTCCTCATATCTTCGATGGTTAATTAGTTTCTTGCTTGGGCAAAATTGGCACTATTCCAATGAATGAAATTCTGCAGAAATGGCATATGTTAGCTCCTAAGCAGAAAACTATATTCAGTTTAGAAACTACAATTCAGGCTGGATGTGTAGGCCTGATGCAAAACCTTGCCAGTAAATAATGCGCAATCCCACATTGAAATCTAGGAGCAAACATCGCACCTTAAAAAATTTTGTTCTGTGAATATTATGTGGTGCAAGGAAAGGGAGAATAATGTGTTAGGGGAATGGAATGGTAATATAAATGGCTTCTTCATGATCAGTGGCAGTGCCATTTAAAATAAAGGGTGTAGCTGCCTTGAAATTTGCCGATATGTTTTGATGTCTGCACTGCACTGATGTCTGCACTTATTGATAAGTAAGTATATTTACTGTGTACGAACCAGCGAGCATACGCAATAAATATTCCTAAAGTTACTTTCATGTTAAAATTCGCTTAGTGTTTGCGCTCTTGCAACACAAGAAGGCGAAAGACGAGTTGCACATACGTAATCCATCATGTTCGTTTTCTGACGCTTGCTCCTAATTATGAAAATATGACACAGGTGAGCATGCTTGGAGACATTGGACAGAGTTGAGACTCCTCTGCACGAATTGCGTCATTTTGATACAAACACAAGTTCCTGCACCAAACTGCGCCAAACACAGAAATTTGACCAAAAATGCGCCACTTTGCGCAAGAGGGCTTCGACATGTGTGCTCTGGCAGCGGCCGCAAACAGCGAGCGGGTTCGTTTTTTGAAAAAGAGTGCAGCTGTTCACATTTTGCACACCGCGTGATGGCACCTTCCGCACATATTCTCGTAATTCTCGTGCTTACAATACTGGACTTTTTGGCGCTTTCAGCAAGTGGCCGGCGCACGCGCAGCCCCTCCCGGCTATTGTCGCTGCTGTCGGAACGGCCAGGGCGGCTGTGTTTAGGGTGTACTAGAATACTGTTGAGTGGGCCGAGTGGTGCGGCGCTCCCTAGCTGAGTCACAAAACAACAAAAAGTAGGCTGAGGGCGCTGCGAACGAACTAGATATTAGGGAGGTGTGCGCGTAAATTGGTTCAGCGGGTGGGCGTCTCTGTCCCTAGGGCCGGTATAACGTAAAATCAATCAATTTTTTTTATGCCCATGTGGGCAAGGCCTGAGCCATTTTGACCTATCACTAAGGGCTAATGGATAATTTCAAATAAAGTCAGTTTCGCTCGAAAGGGAAAGCATCGATTGCTATAGCAAATTAGTAGACAGCTATATGAAAGGATAGTAGTTTTAACGGCAGTATATACATGTAAATATTCGCTTACTAACTAAATTAACAAGCATGGTGTCATGTGTACACAAGCAAACGTGAACACATGTCACTCGATGACCACGGAAACTTGATGTCAAAACGCTGGAGTGAGAGAGCACGGCAACAGCAGCGAGTGAATTGACCTTAGGGCTGCCTCTCGCTTCAACGCGAACTAAGCGGCGAAAACACAGTGCACACGAGGCTGTCGCACTCTGTCTCCATCGCACATCGCTTTCAAGATAGGGTCTACGCGGCCGCGCCATACCCACCAGCTGCCGGAGTAGAACACCCCCCATTCCTCCCTCCCCTTCCCCCGGTGCCTTGCGCTCGACGGAAGACGGGGTGCTTCCTCCCCGCTTTCCTCCCTTGTGCGAGATTGAGCCGCCATCCTTGGCTCAATTAATTGCAGTAATTGACTGCAATGTACAAGGAAAGAAAATAGGGTGGAGAGACTAAAGCGGTTCCAGCCCTTCTCATCTCAGTGAGCCAGGCCTCCCATGAATATGAGTAGCCGATCAAGGCCCAGCAGCACATGTGTTGGGACATCTTACTACAAGAATCTGGGGGTGTGCAGATCTTGTGGAGAGGCTAGTGCTCTCCAAGGCACTCAGACTTGGCTAAAAGAATGCAAAATGAGAAAAAGACCTTCTAAGAGTTAGAACTGTGCTATTTTATTTGTACTTCACATGTGGCCTCTAAAACCTTACTGGAACATATGTGGGACATCCTTCTTGTGTTATGCAATCTTCAGTGAGAATGGCTTTAATCTTCCACTTCTGTTTGGCCAGTTTTGCTTACACTTCTGCATTCACTGTCACTTTAGGTGAGCATTCTTCGAAGCTCTTTTCAAAAGGGTATGCCATGTGCATGCCACAAACAGTGTCCAACTTTTCAAGCATTTTCTGAATCCCTCTTGTCGAGCATTTAATTTTAGAACTGCCAGGGCTGCGGCTATTTGAAACACCCAAGCTCACTGAACAAATATGTCCAGCATCAGGGAAAAACTCTGCATCAATTTCTCGAAGTGGCATGGAAAGCCCAGAGCGTGAGCCACTTTTGCCTGTGGTCACTTCTTTTTTAGACCAATTGACGATGAAATTCTTATATAAGCATGCTATCACAGGCTGTGCCAATTAGCTTCATGAAAAGATGCTGCTTAGAGATGCAAACATGCACACTAGAAAAGGCGAAGGGACCGTAGGGCACAACGTGCATCAAAAACGGCATTTGAAAACAGTTTGAATGCGTGAAGCTGCGTGTTTCAGGAAATTGGGTGATGACACAAAGCCCCATCGGGTGCTAAATTTCAGTCAGGGGACACTATCTGTGCCAATAGTGCCTTGAGTTTTGCTTCCTTGGCAGTTGCTGCCCAAACTTTCTTGCTTTTGACTTCATTCATCAGCCTTTGTATACATCCTATTGCACCTTTGATGCCACTGCTTGAGCTTATAAAAAAAGAGCTAAACAACATTTCAGTGATGGTAGCCATTTCATGGTGTCTTTTCTTTGTGTGGCAAATATTTTTTCAAAGCAGTGCTAATGGGCATACAGTGCAGTGCACGTAAAACGATACCACATATAACAATATATGGGTTATAACGATGATTTCACCTAAGAGTATCAACTTGTGCATTAGGGTTATGAGAAAAAAAAACATATATAACGATATATTATTCACCGCATTTCTAATATAATGATCGAAATCTTGCTTCTGGGCAGCGTTTTGCACGCAGAATAATCGTGAAATTTGCGTTCCTAAGTTGCCTGTTCCTAAGATGGGCTGAAAGTTTGCCTACGCGAGTTCGTATTTGCTGCCATTACCGTGCAGCGCATCACGCCCGTGCGCCGATTGCGAACGAAAGCCACGGATAGAGTGACCTAGAATATGGGAGAGTGTCCAAAGCACCGGCTTTGGTGAGGGCCTTTGTCTGTGAACTGCCGCGCCGCGCCGCTGCTGCTCCGGACCCGTGGGCTTTTCGCGCTCGCGAAGCGCGCGGGAAGCGAGGGTCGTCTGCTATGCGCTGTAGTTTTTTGCGTTCAGTTTCCACGCAAAGCACTTAAAGTCTATTCAACAGTGTGGTGCTGCATGGAGCTTACCCATCTTTGAGCATTGTCTTTGAGCTTGGGCAGCAAGAGAATGCAAAACTATCGCGTCGGAACTCATCAGCGCGGCCTAGCTCCGGTGCTAGAGTTCGGGAACGGTATTCAGTAACTGCGCGTGCATAAAAGCGCGCTAAATGAGCCCGCGCAAGGAAAGAACGTAAAAAAGAAACGTTATTCGCATGGGTACGCGGGCAATAGCAGCATGCTTGCAAGAATAAGAGTAACAAAAAAAAGTAAATTACTTGCGCAGTCAAGTGAAATACTTGCGTGCGTGCAGTGACCGCTTCACTCACCATTACGCGCTTTTCACTCAGAGTCAGTAGTGGTTTACAGCTATATGCATATGTACTTATTTGAATATTTTTTTAGCCACGACAATATTTTATTATGAACAGAGCAGAGTGAGGAGGTGTAAGGGAAGCAAGAGAAAGAGCAAATACGGCCCTGACGCCGCAATATTGTTGGCTTATTTCGCTTCAGAGATTGCGTACACGAACAATTCTTGCTGTACGCTCTCTCTTCAATACAAACTTCGCGCATGATGTACCTTAAGGTTAACCATGAGCGAAGCTTGTTTCAAATTCAGACATTTGAAATAAAAGCCATTCGATCCAGCCAATAGCTAAACAAATATATTTTTTTCTACGTTGAAATGAATAGATAGCTACTACTAGCCTGCCTGGCCATTTACTAATTTGTTATGTAAAAGTTATTACTGCAATAGCCTTGTTTTAATAATCCGTGAATCCTCTCGGAAATTACCAACACGTAACTTCTCATTATATCATAGTTATTGCGTAACGTGTGATTTCTTATGTAAACTAAGAAGCATTCGTGGCACGTGACGATGTTTGTGCTTGCATTATATCGAGTGGGAAAATGTCTTGAAAGTTACTGTCCTAGATGCACTACAAATATCGCTATTGATTCTACATATCCCTAAAATAGTTACCTTCAATAAAAGCAAAAAATGAAAAGTTTGTTCTGGTGATTTGTTGCCTCTTTAATTACGTAACTACAAGTACGTAGTTATTGATAAGTAAGTATATTTACTGTGTACGAACCAGCGAGCATACGCAATAAATATTCCTAAAGTTACTTTCATGTTAAAATTCGCTTAGTGTTTGCGCTCTTGCAACACAAGAAGGCGAAAGACGAGTTGCACATACGTAATCCATCATGTTCGTTTTCTGACGCTTGCTCCTAATTATGAAATGAGGCATACGTATACAATGTTGCACTGTTAGCGTTTCAGTTATTTTGGGCTGTCTTGTTTTTTGCTGCGTGTATTTCTCGCGTACCCTTTACCTATACACGCTGTGCTGTAGCTTAGTGGCTTTGGTAGTTTGTACTGCTAAGCTCAAGGACGCGGTTTCGATTCCCGGCCACGGTGGCTTACATTTCGATGGAGGCGAAATGCATAAAATGCCCATGTACATAGCTTTAGGTGCACGTTAAAGAACCCCAGGTGGTCGAAATTAATGGAGCCCTCCACTGCGGCGTCTCTCATAGCCATATTGTGATTTTTGGGTGTAAAACCCCAGAAATTATCATTACTATTATTACCCTTTACCTGTGCTCTCAGTTCTTCATGATATATGGATAAGTTAGACACGTTTAGATCGAGATTGGCATTCAACACGTTTTTATCGTCACACCCACAGCATCAGAGGGATTTCTGGCCATCGTCATATGACCACACGTCATATTGTTATCGTTAATCGTGACGTGAGTGCATATATGTCAAGTTACTAATGCCATGACCCATCACTCATCTTCGTCAGACATTTTTGCCTTTCCACAGTATAGTTTGGTATATATACCAAGTGAACGAGCCGCAAGAGTTACGCGGTTTGTATTTATTTTTGGTACCGTGGCATTGGCCAACAGACATTCCGCTTCCCAAGAGCCCAGTTAAGGATTTTGCCTTAATAAAGAAACAACAGAGCGCGGGATGCAGTCTTGTAAAGCAAATCGAATGCATGAAATAAAAGAAAGGAAACGATAGGTTGTAAAAGCGTTAGCATGAGCTAGCCATATCTGCTACGTTCTTTTGGTTATTATCGTGGTCTCCAGCTTATTTTCTTCTGCAGCACGTTCACGTTGCTCATTCCATGCATAACTAAATGAAGTAAGCGCGCGGAATGCGTTACTCAAACAGCCGCGTAAGCGCGGACCAAGCGAGCTAGAAGGATATAGACAAAATACCCGTATTCACAGCTGGCAAACGCGTTCTCTGTGCGATGAGTCACTGCGGTATTACCTTACGGTGACGTGGTACTTAATATATCCCAAATTATCGCGATGTTGGCTAATAGCAACCAAAATAGCAACCAACCGCAGCTTCCGTAGCAGAGAAAGCCCACGGGTCCGGTACAGCAGCGCCGCGGCGCGGGAGTTCACGCAAAAAGGTCCTCGCTCCTCCCATGCATTCGCGCGGCGCTTTGGACACTCTCCCATAGTCTAGGTCACTCTAGCCACGGAGAGCATCGCAAGTTGGCAAAGCGTGCACAAGATGGCGCCAGCTGCTTCGCATCCGCGTCGCCGGCGGTCGCGCGAGGGGTCAGAGGAGAGGAGAGAGGGGAAGAAAGGGATAAGCTAGCGGCACTTGCGCGGCCTATGCTGCCTTTACAATCTCCCTCTCTCAGCGAGCGCGGAAATTCACCACGGAAGGAGCGGGAGGTGTGCCGACAAAGCGTCAAGCCGTGTCTCTCAAGATGAAGCTACAAATTTATCAAGACTTGAAGAAGTACGAGCTCGCGCAGTCGATATTGACGGTTATGAAAACCTGGAGCATCACGATCATGAAGGCTAGAAGCAGTGGCCATGCCGATCAACGGAAAAAGCGGGCTTATTGCGCCAGGACGAAACCCTCATGGGTGAAACTAACACGGTGGAAGCCACTGACATTACCGAACTCTGGGAGCACGTCGCTACTGACGATGAAGTAGGTGGTGCTTCGATGGAGGAGTTTCTAAGTGCAGGTAGTGCTGCCTCGTTCTGTGAAGAGATCTCCGCCGGGGCGATCGTTGTCCCGACAGACGGCGGCGTTGTGCGACAGAGGCGATGACAGCAGCGGCAGTGACGACGAGATTGACAGTAGCCTGTCCTTGACACTGACCCCGATGTTCAACCAAAGTGCAATGTTGTCGATCAAGTTGCTCATTTATTTCACGCACGCTAAATTGTAGCCGCCAGTGTTCGTGCAGCAGCTGGACGCGATGCACACGGAGGTTGTGAATCCGAAACTTCTGCGAAAGCAAGCGCAGATTTCTATTCCAGCGCGCTGAACGATTGAGACTCTATTTAGAGGTATAAATAAACGTTTTGTTTTCCCCATCCTACTTTCTACAATGTCGATTTTATACTGCAAGTGGCAAATTTGGTTTCGGGACTTCAAAAATATGTTCGTTTTTTTTTTAACGGCAGTCCAGATACAGCGATGATCAGTTATAATGATCGGATTTTTCGTTCTTCTTGATATCGTTATAAGTGGACTGCACTGTATTTCTTTTACCTGAGACACCACCAGCCCATCTAAATATACAAATGGTCGCTTTATTACTGTACAGACGTGGCTGAAATTTCGCTGGCACCTTCTTAAATCCTTCTTAAATAGTTGAGGAATTCAAAACTGCAAGGAACACTTTTTCTGGCCCGGAAATACCGTTTTCTGCACCATGGGTGATTAATTAACCCCTAATTTTCTTAGCATTGCTGTGTTGACCGCTGACAGATCTCCACACGCAGTATTAGAGTTCACCTCACTGCACAGATGTCAAACGTTGCCCCTTAAGCGTCTTGTGTTCAGTGCAGTCGGCATGCAATCCTCTATAAATTGTGCTATGTATTTTATACATGTATTTATAACCTAGCCCCTCGCAGCTATGGCAGTGGATGATTGCAGACTCCACGTTGTTCATGGTCTTAGGAGGAGCAGGCAGCTGATTGATAATCCCTCGTATGCTACCTCAAGGCATTAAGGCTGTCAAGAGTCGAGACTCACACAGGACAGGCGCTCGTTTTGTATATTAAAGCAACTTGGCGTCTTGATTGCGGTCGCGAGTAGTCTTCACCAAGAACAGGCACAAGTGGAAACCATTGACGTAGGAACAAAATGTTATTTAATAATTCAACTGTCAGATCAAGAACAGCCACATGACATTAGAAATAAACTCGACAAAAGTCTTTCCACAGACTTGGCAAAAGCGGCAGTTCTCCTCAAGCACTGGACCGTTAACCTGTGCCCCAGTGAAGAGCATGGCACACCCACGTGCCACCCTGGCGCGTAACGCAGACTACCCCTTGATTACAAGTTCTGTCAACTTATCAAGCCTTGGCGACGCCTGCGCCAAGGCTTGATTCAGGAATCTCTACAATATTCATTCTGTGTGTGTTGTATTTTTTTATGCAAAGCTTTCTTCTATAGAAAACTAGATTGTATGTTTCCTCTAAGATAGGAACTTTCAACACTTCTACTGGGATCAGTGGTTTGGTATGAAAAAGAAAAAAAAAAGAAAACGGTGTAGAAGTGCAAGACAGGAGGCATCACCTCTTTCAACTGTCTAATGCTATGTAATTGTTGTTTATAAATATTTAATCTGAAAAGAACTTTAGTAGCTGTTATTCGAAGATGTGGTAAATCTCAAATTGAATCTAATTCAAATTGAATACTAATGTTAAATAGTGATACAGTAGTAGAAAAGGTGCGCCACTTGTGCTAAATTAAGTCAAAAGCTGTCCTTTGTGCCATCCTGCTCCAAAACAGCATTTTAGCAGGAATTGCGTCAAGCCTGCTGCAAATCAAGCATAAAAATAAGAGCCTCCTTTCATTTATGCCTCAGTAGTAAAACTGAAACCAAGGCCTAAAGTACGCCATTGTCATTGTAGTCACAATCATCTAAGTCAAATGAGCAGCCACAGCCACAGATATAGCCAATGCCGTCAGTTCTTTATTCACTGTTTTCGGTTTTTTCGTGCAATTCTCTCGGGCAGATGTTTCAATGTGCTGCTGTTATACAGTATAGACAACTTATAATGTAACCGTTTATAGTGCAGGACTGGCTACAACGCGGCCTTTTCCGACTCCCGTTTACCCTCCCATAGAACTCCACATATACGCATACCGCTTATAGTGCAGCCGCGTGAGGCGAAATACCGGTTATAATGCGGCTTCCGCTGGAAAATTTCGCCGACAGGGGCGGCAGCGAGCACGCTTCTCAACAAGGTGCGTGCTCCCGGCCAGCGTATGCATTATTCAATGCAATCAAACTTTCGTTAATTTGGACTTATTTGGTGGCACATCGGTTAATTCGGACAACTTTCAGAGCTCGGTGAGCGAGGAGCGCCGCAAATGTGCGACGTAAAGAGCGAGAACGGCGCTAGCATCCAACCAAAACGAATCGGCGGAGTCCTCATCGCCACAGCCATCAGTTGAAATCGTACATGAATGACAGCAACGCCGGAACGCTTCGAGCCTATTTGTGTCTTTAAAACCTGTATTCTTGTGTTAACCGCTGCGCATAACACCGCGTTGGCCGCGGGCTTTCGTAACTACGTTACGTAACTGCGTTGCGGTGCCTTCAGCACCGCAATGTCGCCGTTCATAATCGCGTCGATAGCGGTCACGGTTTTTTCCGCAGCGGTTGCGGCAAACAGTTGTTTCGTTTTGACTCGTTGCAAAGCTGTCGAGCTTGAAGAGCACGGGCTACATCGCGATTATGTTTTCGCCAGCTCACTGGCGAAAACGTAATCGAGATGTGCGCGCGATAGTACAAAGCGTGTCTACATGCTTGGTCTATATGTTTTGCATACGTGCAGGGCTTGAAAATCGTTGTTTTGGTTATAGTGCGGTACCGCTTATAGTGCAGATATTCGCGACTCCGGCGACTTACGTTATAAGCGGTCTACACTGTACTATGTTTTTGTTTGTGCTGCAGTTTGATATTCCTCGTACTAGTGTGGCACGGAGCTCGCTTAAGGAGAATGTCGGATCAAAAAGAAGCCTCGAATAATGCCCGGTCGAACATTGTTTAGCGTAGTTGTTGGTGCTGTTACTTTAAAAATATCTTGTAATTCAGGTACTCATACGCGCTGACATTGAATTTGCTTATGAGTATATGAGTAGGGACCTTCCTTGCAGCTCTGTAGCTTGGAAAAGCACATTCCATGGTTGTAATTTAATCAGTTTTCTCATGTTCCACGGCCATGCATGAGATATTGTGCACATAAGATAGAAGAAACCTTTGGGCGCCTTCCCCATAACTTTGGTGTAGCTCCGCGCGTCCTAGGACATTGTCTTGTTGACGCAACATCTGTTGCTAGTCAAAATGTCAAAGAAGCTTTACAGCACGATATACACCCAGGCAAAGTCATTCTAATAAAAATAATAAAACTACTAGTTTGCTAGTTTTCAGCTTCAATTCCTCACTGATGTGCTTTAAGCTAGCTGCGCTATATTTACAGTAGAACCTGTTGATATAATCTTCACGGGAACCGCAAAATAAAGCGTATCATCCGAAAATCATATCATCCAATGTGTTATCCACATCTTTTATCCACATCTGTTATCCATATCCAAATGTAGTATGTTGGATACTGTGCCAAAGGTGCTTGTTGCTGCACCAAATCAGATTTCTGCCTGCGCTAATACCTGTGGCAAAACGTCGAATGGATGTTCCTCCACTGGCAATGTAAAAAGTAGTGAATTGAGTTAAAATATAACCTTTTTTTTCTTGGAAGATCCTGTTTATTCATTATTTATTAAACTGTGTGACGTGTCCTGTGAGTTTTCTTGATAAAGAAGAGGTTTGATGTTGTTTATATAAAAGTTGTCATAACAATGCTATGGTACATGTGAGAGTTATGATATGGCCACATGTGGACCTTTGGAAGCTGTACTCGCATGTTTAATAATATTTCATTAATAATTTGTTGGTTTGCATAATTCGCAGTTCACATTTTAGGCATACAAATATTGAGTTACGTGGCCAGTTCAACCTGAATATGAAAACTCATTGAATTCAACCAAACAGCATTTGTAACTTGCAGTCTTTTACAGGAGGCTTTTCATGCTGTTTGAATGTATTGCAGTTTTTGTGCTCAGTGCTTGACTGCATTAAATGTGTGAATGGCAGGTTTAATGTTTGCCTTTTGTCATATTTGCAGCTGTTTAATATAGAACGTGTTAAAGTGGAATTTATGCACCCAGTTATGTTTCACACTACTTAACTGCTCTACATTTCAGGCACTGAAAATGCTGAGAACAGCGGAGCTTAAGCCATTTGTAATATTTATCAAGCCTCCAAGCATTGAAATTCTGAAGGAGACAAGAAATAAGGCCTGTGCACGTTCTACATTTGATGAAAACTGCTCACGAGGGTTTACGGTGTGTATTTTCTTTTTCTTTTTTCTTTCTTTTTATCAAGAGTTTAGCATTTCAGTGATGTTTTTTATTCAACAGAGAGCAATCATGGCTTCTGTTTTTCAGCAGCTTGTACTGAAACTTTTCATGCTACTTGCACAGCTGGCAAGAAAGCACCCAAACATTGTCAGCTCTGCTGCTTGTTGTTTGTTTATTTGTGGTGTGCCCAAAGGGAAGTCTGTGAAGTTCTGCTGGCTCTTCTCAAAATCCAGGCTACTTCTGGAAACATAGTGTGAGACAGTTCCTTAATTGTTTATCTTGTGGGAAAGTTCAGCGATTATTTGAGCAGTACAGATGCCGTGAAATATTTTACTTTGTTCTGAAATGTCATCTGTGACATTATGTAAAGTGGATTCCATGGAATTCTGCTACTGTTTGAATTTCTGTTCAAAATTTCTTTTTCTGCTTCATAAGTATTTTTTTTTAAGGAGAATAGACATTGAACTGAAGAGACAAAACTTCAGGTATAAAGTGACTTTTGTAAAAAAATGCAGGAACTTCTCAAGTCTTTTGTTACTCCGCCTATAGAAATCATCCACTTTGATGGACAATTTTTCTATGTGTTAAACATTGCTGTTCGAATTCTTCTACTGGCAACATCATGTACCGTCACAAATGACGACAGAACTTTAACTACTTCCAAGATGTGACAATTTTTGGCAGCTTGGGAAGTCTGGAAAAATAAAACTTTGACTGGTAGTACGTCGAAACTAGCGTCCAGTGCTCCTAGCTCTTCTTCAATAAAAAGACGTAAAATTTGCACTTTGATCGGCTCAGCAACATTATTTTTAAATGGCAGCAGCAGTGAAGACACAGAAGCTTCTCTTGAGTTGTCATTTTTTTTTTTATGAGGTGTATAGGCTGTTTTAACGTCTCAAACAACCATAGATGCTCATTAGTGTGTGTTGACACAGAAGCTTCTCTTGAGTTGTCGTTTTTTTTTTTTTTTATCAGGTGTATAGGCTGTTTTAACGTCTCAAACAACCATAGATACTCATGAGTGTGTCTTATCTTGATAATTGTGTTTGGCTGATATGAAAAGCAACTTTATGTTGACCATTGTGGGTTGCTTTTATCCATCACAGTGTATGAACAAATTATTACGAGCAATCCTCGTCGTGTGGGGTTTTCACCCACACAAGAGCATGCAGTCAATTTCAGGCTGACCTTCGACCAAAGATGTCTAATCACTTACATTTTGATCACCTTCTGTGGAAGTGCCCTTATTCATTACTGTACAATATTGTGCAACATTCCGCATTACTGTACAGCGCTGTACACGAACTGAACAATGCATGTGGAGGCTCCAGCGCCAGTTGAATGCACACTAGACCACCTGATCGAGCACAATAATCAAGTATGAGGAGGCGTCTGCATGCTCCCTGACCTGACAACCGTGGCTTTGTGAGCCGAAAGAATGCAGTAAAAAACAAACTAGGTGCTTGCTGCAATGAGTAAAAACAAATGCTCCCTGTACAATAGGAACTTACCTGTTTTCAAAGCTACTGCTTTTCCGCATAGTAGCATGTGCATCATGGCTAGTACTGACACCAGCAAATCTTCACAGTAAGTTTATTGAGGGATCTGGCTTACAAAATTTGGGAACTAGGAACCAGGTGCATATTTTCTATATTTCAGATTTTTTTTTTTTTACTCTCAGTAATTTAACTAAAGATAGCAAATTATTACTCTCATTCGTGTTCTTTTAGATGCCTTTTTTGATGCTTCACATACAAATTCTCAAACATCTGAGCAAGTCTTACTGCTGAACATCCATTGAAAACACCAGTGATCAGGCTATAATTTTATTATTCGCCATATACGTTGCAACTACTACTTCTTGAAATAAAATGTTAGAACATAAAAGCACCGAAAATGAGCACTTTTTTAGCGGTAATGGAAGAGTAAATGTCAAGATATCTTTCTCTTAATATGCTCGTTGCATCAATATGCATCAAGGGTTTTCTGTTTCTTATGAGCAGAGATAAACGTCCTGAGATTGTCTTTTTGTGGAATCAAATGGACTCAAAACACTCTAATAAGTGAACTTGTGCCCATTAAATAGGCCTTGCAATGCCGTTTCCAGGTCACCAGATTTGCTTTAGATCTATTCTCAGCATGTCGTAGAACACAGAGCAAAAGAAATCATGAAAATTGCTTCACACAAACCCAACTTATCGGTCAGAGAAAATTCAAAATACAAGCAAAATGAGAGTTACTCTCCACTCTAATTATCACGGCTTTAAAGTGCACATTTCACTTTCCCATGACATCATACCATGCCACCCACTAGCAGCAGGGCATTAGCAGAAGTTGGCACGCCACGGTTGGCAAGCCTGCTCAGCCTTTTGATAGTATTCCATGATGTTCTGATGGCCTCCGGCATGCAGTCTAATCTCTAATGCCATGGCGCACTTTTATGGTTAAAAGAGCTTCCGTGAGGTGGCCGTTGGCGTGGCAAAATGCTCAACATGTGATGCATCATTCCCGTGGTTGCAACACCTCGCCCGTGGCTGCATGATACTTAAAATGGTTGTAAAGCTTATTGCAGAAACTTTTTTTTTGCAATACTCGCAATATTGTGCAAACGTAAATCATACAGTACATTTTTAGCCAGTCATCATAGTAGCACACTCTTTCGTCAGGTCCTGTCTCAAAGTGCACAATATCGCCGAATCGGGGTTACGCCATCAGTACCCCTCAACAAGCTTTCCTTGGTGCGTTGCAGGGCCACTTTAAGCAAATGCAGGGGTGTGTGAATACAGTCGACTTCCGTTAATTTGACACTGACCGGACCAACGAAATTGATCGAATTGTCTGGTGGGCCGAATTTACCAATATGCAGAAAAAACACCAAAACACACCGCTGATTTGTTTGGCAGTATTTGCCCAAATCAAACGCGGGCCTGCTTTCTGTGTACAAAGTAGTAAACTAGAAATGGCAGTAAGCCTCCCAAACAAAGTAGAACTGTAATCCACACTCGATTTTTAGCAATATAGGTAGTTCCACAGTTACGGCCAGTTTTCCAAGTCAGCTTAGCCAGACGTTTTTGAAGTCAGCTTCGCCGCAGTACATCCGTGTTGTACGGTAAAGCATACAAACATTGCGAAGGCTGTTTTGGTTTCTTATCCAGTTATGCTGCGCAGGCAGTTTTCGGCTCAATTTTAATTGGGTAAATACCATAACAGACATTGTGAGTTATGGTTCTTGCTTGAAAATCTTCCTAGGGCAGGCAGAAAAGCCTTTTCGTTGGACAGTGACACAAGTTCAATGCATTCACTATCCCCTAAGCTCCGCTGAGACAGATGCTGCCACTGAAAAGGTTGCTATTGGTGCCACCATAGGGGCCAGGCGCTTGTGTGCCGACTGGTCAAGTTGGAATTATCCGGCAAAGACCAATTTTAGGTTCGAAATGAAAGTTTGGGCCCATAGAAATGCATGGTCGCCAGCTGGGTCCTTCGGCCGGGAATAAAATGACAAAAAAATTTAATTAACCACTGTCAAATTAACGTAAGTCTACTGTACTCGAAAACTATTTGAAAAATGTTCGTATTAATGAATAGCGACTACATGATTCAAAGACAGAATTGAATTGGATAAAATACGATTCGTTATTCGAAAGTTTTGAACATTCACACACTCCTAAAGAAATGCATAACTGTGTGGCTATGATAGCGGCAACGCAGTTTGCGATAGTACGGTTAAGTAATACTGCGGTTTACATTCAGTCCTTATTTAATGTGTTTTGTGCTTTCTGACTAACTTATGGTCGTCACAAAAGTTTGATAGGTTACTACACACACATTGAATGCAGTCTGATAGGAAAATGTCTTTCCAGGCGTGGCTGCATCACTTGTGACACAGCACAACCTTATGAATAAGTCTTGCACAGTAGTGCTTACTTAACTTTGAAATCACTTCAAAAGCAAAAAAAAAAAAAAAAAAAAAACATCGAACAAACATTTGGGAATATCCTGCCTTCCTGTAGGCCAGAAGGATTGTAGAAACAAATATCTCAGCCTCAAAAATTTTAACAATGGGGCTTTGTGAGAATAATCTAATTGTGTGCATGTTCCTCACTGCCTCTTGGTTGATGGTTCATATCAGTGAAGGTTGTCTCAAGTGGATCACATCATTCTTTTCAGGATGATGAATTCCATGACATTGTTTATTTGGGCCACAAGATGGATTTCCTGTATGGTCACATGTTTGATCTGACCATTGTGAACGAGGACCTTCCTCGTGCCTTCTACCAACTGATGACAGCTGTGAAAGCAGTCGAAGCTGAACCACAGTGGGTGCCTGCAAGCTGGGTGGTTACGTCCCAGTGAGCCTTTGTCCCTGCAACCTCTGTTGGTGTCTAGGCATTGGCTGGGAAAAGCTTTTGTAAAGCACATGCAGTTACGTTTTGTTGAGTTATCACAAAGATTTTGCATTGAAGCCTAATTTTGCTCCTCTACATCCGGTTGCTTGTGCATTGCATAAAGTCATATTTTTTTGTCATGTATAATGCATTTGTATTGTCTTGTAGCACTGTTTCAATTTTATCCTTGTGTCTAGCATATCTCAGTTTCATTAGCTCATACAAACTCCTTTAATTTGATTGTTAGACCATGGTTCAGAAATAGAAACATTTTTTTTTAAGCATGCAGAGTCCCAAGAGATAAAAGTATAAGGACAGATATGCAGCAATATATCGAAAATTTTTAGGGTAATATTTTTGATGAATTCGCTGATATTCTTTGCTTTTCTTTGAAGTCAAAAATGCAGAAAAATGGGCACCACACATGATTTGACAGTTCAAGTCAAGTGGGACATTATTTATCTTCACAAGAGATTTGTGTAAGGAAACCCTGCTTGTGTTGTAGTGAGCAGTGTATTTCATGAGGACAGCAGAGAGTATGAACAAAGCTTGTTAATGTAGAATAATATAGGAATCGTCTTTGGTCACACGTTGTATGTAACTTGCTGTGAAGCAGTAACACTTTGGTCATGATTAAGCAAGCCATGCAACAAAAGGGCTTTTTATCTTGTACATAACTATCTTGAAATACTGTCATTGTTTGAAACCATTGTTGACTCATACAAGGGCATAATTTAGTGGTAAGCAGTGAAAAGCCAATGCATGGTTATACCTGTGAAATTGCAAGCATGTAGTTAGCAGCCATTGCACCCTGCTCTGCCTAAAATCAGGTTACTGTACATTTTTGTCTTGTGATTGACTTGAAGGTACAGTAAATTTACATTTTTTGTTTTTGTTTTTGGGCACTTTATTTCACTCATTGCGTGCTTGACCTTGTAATCATCTAGTGGGAGCGTGAAGCACATCGCATGTGTAAGTAATACTGCCAGAAGCATTTCTTTGGCTCCATTTAAATGTGCTTGTAGAACTTTTGTCACATTGGTTGCTCTTGAGTGACCTGTGATGGCCTTGCTGTTTGTACAAATTACGTGGTGATGATTGTCTTGTAAGCAACGTTCTTGTGCAAGATCTGTATTGCTTTGAGAATTGAAAATGACAGCTCTTTCCTAACAGTACCCTGTTAATGTGTGCTGCTGAAAGTTTGTTTCTATTGACTGGCTCTAATTCTTATGAGCTTGCAGCAGAAGTGAGGACTGTGCTGAATATAAAATCTTCAGGGCTGCTTTTAACCCTTTGTGGTCGTACGCTTTTACCCATGCCTGGTAGTCATTTCACTTGGATGCTATTTATGGATTTCTAAACAGCATGAAGACATACCACTCGTGAGCACAAAGGTGTCACAAATCATTTGGAGTATTTGTTCATCCTGAGCACTGCAATCATCCTCAGATCACTGAATGCATGTAAATTGTTTTTATAATGAGCACTTGATGAAAATGCTGCCATATTTTGAACAGGCTGCTACCATGCAAATGGGGCTATCAACTGGAAAGTGTGCTATCCTCCCATAGTAAAGAAGTGAAAAGCTGATGAACATGCTGATGAGCAAGGTGCTCCTGAGGTACGGTGCTACAAGTTTACGAGAAAATTTTGTGTAGTTCAATGAGTGCACTTGGCATGCTTCCCGACTGGAGCCAACTTGCTCCAGTGCCAGCAACACAAGACCACAAAGGGTTGCCCATTCCTTTCATTCTTTCTTTCTTCAGGTGTGCAAAATCCAAGCTCGGTCTGTTAGCATGCTATTTTACTGCTTATTTATGAACCATGTGGCAGGCTTTGCTCTGCACTGAACTGCTTTGCATAGGACGTAATACCAGTACAAAATGCCAATTATGCACTGGCATGCTGCCTCGCATCATTGTACAAAGTGGTCCTATGCAAGCTACAATGCCTGTTTGTGCAAAATTTTTAACACTATTTGTTTTAAGCCAAGACTACAATATTTGTTACTGCATTGGCCAGATCTCTGTAGATGGTGCCGGTTGCACAACCACCTAGCAGCAGTTTTTTTTGGGGGGGGGGCAGAAGAATGAATTGCTCAGTTTGACAGAGATGCCATTGTACCGCAAACCGTGGTACACAAAGTCACTAAAAGCTGGTCAAGCTGTAGATATTTTTCGAAATAAAGTGAAGGACTGCTAGTAATTTGGTGTGCTAGTACCAAAAACTACGGTCAATAAAGCACTAAATGCAAAGCTTGTTGGCTCAGCATTGCAAATGCAAGTCAGAAACTTGCAGTATTGGGAGATCACAGGTTTTCTCTAGTGTAGATGCAAGACTTGTCTTACATTTTGTGTACAGGCATTTAGAGGAGCTTTTCCAACTTCTGCTCATTGCTCCGGCAACTTGCAGTAACTGAATGCAGTATCGTTAAGCAGTAACAAAACAAATCAACTGTGTGTACAAATCTGCTACATTTACAATTGTTTGTTGACTTTGTGAAAGAGTATCTTGTCTTTATGCTTCTAATGCTGTGTAATAATAAATGCTGCATGCATACTCATGGATTAGAACCTTAGATGAACATTGTATCCTTTGCTGGACGACAGTTGCATAATATTTGCTGCTCTAGAGGGTTGGGAGCCGAAAGCATGTCACCGTTCTAACCCATGTTTTGTTTGTTTTTCTCTTGGTGGCTTTGCTTGCAGCTGGGTAGCGCTCACTTGTGTCGTTTGTACAGAACACAGGAAATTTGAATATCTCCTTCACTCATGGTGTACACATTTGTGTATACGAGTTGCTGTATTTTGGATCAAAAATATTCCATGCACTGTTGCCTACTTGCTGTGCAAACTGTTGTGCTGACACAAGCAAGAGTCCAGGTATATTTGGAGTGAAGGGGGACTGCATTGTGACGCCGTCTTGCAGAGTGATGCTAAATGCCTATGCTTGCTCTCATTGGTAGGGGTGCCTAATGTTAACGGGCATCATTCCAAACAATAAATATCTACCACCGCAGTTACTGCTGTGCTGATGCCCCAGTGCACATAAGCTTCAGTGGTATCCAGATTCTTTCTTTGCTGACACGTCCTTTTGGGTGGTGTTCATGGCATTACCTTGAGAAAGTGGCTGAGAAAAATTGAATAGGTTGTTTAAAGATGGACTTCCAAATGTTTTGCAGCACCTGCTTTGAATTATGTCGCAGCGCTGAAGTTACAGTTAAGCTAGGGCTCTTAGCTGTTATTTGGGGAATCAGAAAATGAAAATGGGTTCTGCAATTTACCACAGAATTTTTATGCAGATGTGTATTACTTGATCAAATGACCATAGCTATTGAGTCTCCTCCTTTTTCATTGGCGGTGTTTTAGGTTCATCAAGGTGAAGATGGTTGGTGCCATGGCAGAGAGGCTAGTAAATTAATTTTTGCTGAAGGAAACATAAGCATAATTAGATTATACCATTGGTTTCTGCACACAGTGCAGGCAAGGCCTGAGCATTGCTCATGCAAAGACCTGCATATTGAGACAGTTATTTTGCATCAGAAAAGCAGTAGTACTTGCCTAGGCAGTTGCCTCCAACAATAAATAACCCCTTCTATCTCGAATTCTTGACCTTGTTCCACTTTGCCTCAATAGAACTTTCTGAAAATTTGACTTCTTGGAAGATATTTTAGTTGTGTTCCTGCCTGGAGCATATGAAATTGGTACTTTCATTTTATATCAGCAAGCACGTTGGTTTAATTGCAAGCACTGAGGCACAAGCTGTGGATCTGTGTGTGCAGGTCTTCGATGTCTGTTATGACAAAAAAGATTGGACTACCGAGATCTATCCTTATTGGTACATACAAAGAAAAAATTTTCAGTCATAACTGAAGAAATTGCTTAGAAGCTGGTTCTTGGGGTCTTTAAAGCTGTGGCTGTCAACTTAATGCACAAAGAGTAAATGTTTTATGCTATTCATTCACTACTAGGCATGTGTTCTGTTCAGTCTGAACTAAGGCAAAATTGAGTTAGCAGAGGGAAAAAAATTCTGTGCAGCAAAATTTGAGCTAATATCGAGAAAGCAAGCAAAGCCTTCTGCCCCAATATATTCCATATGTTCTGGATGTTCTGCTACGTAAAACCCTGCATGCGTGTTTATAATTGCTTTCCTCATTAGACTTGGGAGTTCAAGAACTGTGATGACAATAAAGCATTATTAGGCTGGAGATGGCTTATCGGCCTATTAACAAGAATTGTAAATACTATTGGTGATATTAATGGGAATTGTTTTCAACATAACATATAAAAAGCTTTTTCGACATGAGCCAAATCCAGAAACCGAAACTAGGTCAAATTATACTCCAATGGCAAGCACATATAATCTGCTTTCCTCTAAAAAACCTATCGGAACGAATTGGGTCAAATAACGCCGGCAATACAGGTGCACAGATCCTGTTTCAAATCGAAAATGAGCCAGTTCCTGCTGGTGTATGGATCAAAATGAGGCAAATCCACTCGCCCTATAGGCGAGCGCTAACCACACAATGTGATCGAGGCATTGTGGCAGTCTCTTAGCAAGTGATGTTTCTGATTTTGTTACAGCCTCTAATTTTGTTAGTCGAATTCTGCGCAAGATAAAGATCCTGTGAGACATTATAAATGAGGCTCCCTATGCTTTCAAGCAGACAAGTTTTCCTTCTCCAAATATTGTTCTCAGTGTTCATGAAGCATAGCAGTGCCCCTAATTGTCAATGTTCTAATAGCTTTTCTACTAAAATAACGTCAGGCCATTCTGAAAGTTGTTTTCACCAATGTTTTCTTACCAAAACCACATCAAATTGAGTGTTTCAAATCTGAGTCAAATCCCAACTATACATGCTAATATTGTACAAATATGCTGCATAATTTTTCATTACTTGTCGCTGTAAAGTTGCTGTAGCTGGCATGTAAAACATCATATCATTGCTTTTAGCATTGCATTTCAGTCCGAGAACAATTTTTTTTTTCCATTTTTCTCAAATTTTGTTTAGGTGGATTTGACTTATTTCAAGAAAAAAAGTCCTCATATTGAGCACAAGTGGGGCATGTTCTTTTGGAATGGTGCTTCATTATTTGAGATGAAGTTGAGCAGCACTTGATATGGTAATACATCCAGGCCATACAGGTAAAAAAAAAAAGTGAGGTGTGGCTGGTGTTTCAGGTTCACGCCTACACCATTCAGTGAAGTGCACATTAAGCACGAGAATAAATATCATTAACAAGAAAATACTTGCTTATAATGTTGCAATTCTTTTAGTGAGCATGTGGTTTGCATTTGGCATCAAACTTGTCAATTGGCTCATGACAGTTGAGCTGTCAAAGCTGGTGCAGTGCCCTTTAGTTGAGAGGACACCTGAACTCAGCTGCATTTTTTTCTCAGCTGGGAGACTGATAGGCAGCTATGAGCTCCAGCCCATAAAGTTTGTGCACCTGCCCACATCTGCAATATATGAGTACAAAGCACATACTTTCACCACAAATTGTCTTGAAGCGCATGCTTCCTAGGAGAAATAAAATGCTTGAACATCTGATAATTGCTGCTTTCAACTTCGCAATAAGGCCCGAGTTTGTTGTCAGGACGTAATAATGTTTAGATAATTTGCCGTCTTGTTTATTGTGTGGCATACCATATAGCTTAGATCCAATGGCGGAGATTGTGTAGTGTTCTTAGCATTATAAAAAAAAAATTATGAAAGAAACTTGCAGAAAAAAGACTTCTGTACCTAGTACTGTTTAGGCAAGTTGAGGAAAAGTTACTGATCTACATTCTCTATAGTACTTTGTTGCAGTAGTTCCTCGCAGCAGAGCGAAAGCTATGAGGCCTGTGAGCACAGATTATTGTGCAGCGACATGTAGTGCCATAGTTGGGAACCCACTGACTAAATAGCTTTGACAGGTGGTCTTGTCGGCAGGTGTTTACTTGGAAGAGTGTCTGCAGGTTGCAGCTGCAGTTTTTGGTGCGATTTTGCTTCACTTTGTAATCAAATATTTATTGAGGCTCTATGATACTGAAAATGGAGTTCTCCACTTTTTCAAGTGAAAACGTGCAATGAACAAAAGAAATGAATGCAATATTTCTGTATAGGCATTAATTTGCATTTAAAGTACAAAAAATTAATTGCTTTGACACTGGCTCATTTCATATGCGTAGTCAGCACAGCCACAGCACTGCGGCGGGCTCCTTCCTGGGTAGTGCTTCGTCCTTCACGAAAATGGTGTCCTCAACTCTCCTGTGCTGTATCATTCCAAGCTGCTGTTTTACGTGAAAGGAACAAAGCAGCTGGCCTTGTACGTTCTTGGAACATTGCAGAAGGAGTGCAGTAAAGGTGCAATGCAAGCATGCACTCTGTAATTAAGAAAATGGCTGCCCTTACAAACATCGACAAGTGCATGCTTGTACAAGTGGATGTTATAGGAGGGATCGAGAGATGGTGCCACCATATTGTGCAATGTTGCATACTGTCCGAGCGCTTCTTCTGAATCCTCCACTTCCTCAGTCTCTGCAACCCTCCATATACGCATGCCTTTTCGGTGACGGCAAGTACTAAACTCGTGCCGTAATACATTAAAATTTCAGAGAGGTGAACTACTTGCCTGACCATTTTGTGCGTGCACCGCTGCTCATATTCATGAGCAAAGAGCGAGCCTGGATGCCCTGCTGTGCCGAGTCTACAAGTTAACCATGGCTTTTCCATTTTGTATGCACACAGCTGCGCACGTTCACAAGTGAAGTGCGAACAGAGGCACCTACTGGTTTCTTGTCATGTAAAGCTTAGCATTTCCAATCCATGCGTGTACAGCTACACATGCTACACATGTTCACAAGGAAAGCATGAACAGGGATGCCTAGCGGTCATTCTTCATGTAATGCTAAGCTGATGACTGCCAGCAACGCACATGTAGGAAGCTTGCATTGGACTGTCCATTTGTCTGCCACTGTGAAGCGTATGTCTCTGGCATTTGCCACAAGTATAAGTGTCGCCACACAAATATCTCACTATCTCAAGCTGCTGGTCCACTGGCACAGAAAACGAACTTAACACCACTGCTATTGCTGTGCTGCGCCTGATCTCACGGCGTAGTTGCCCAGTGTTTGTAGATGCTGTGGACGTCAGAAAAAAGGAAGAAAATGCAAAACTGTCATTACGGCATTTTTGGTACTGCTGGCAGACACATACGCGCCCTTTTCTGTTATTCTTATTGCCTGCCTGAATACTTGCGGGCTTCCCGAGTGGGCAGACGACAAGCTGCAGAGGGACACATTTAAAGATGTGCTCGCTCTCCTGATTGGTCGAAGAAGCCTGTAGCATCCACAGTGCTGCGAGGAACAACTGAAATGGGGGATAGTGAGCTGCATCTTGTAGCGAAGCTTTTCCCACCATGCTTTGTACCAAACAAAATATTTATTGTGCAAAAAGAAAAGTTGCGTATTTACTGATCTTTTGGCATTGTAGTCCATGGTTGCCTTGGCATTGTTAAAATGTCTGTTGTATTGTTTTAATTAGATGTGTTTTTCGGTTTCTGCCTTGTTTGCTATTGTGCGTTGGGGTAAAACATTGCATGTAGAAAAAACCATGCCATGCTCTAAGTTAAACCAAAACTTTTGCTGATAGCTTCTTCAACAGGCTATCACTGCCTATTTCGCACAACATTCCCATGTTCATCCAAGTGTTCACTTAAGTTATAGCGACATGGAAGCCATGAAAGAAAACTTTTTCACAGCCTGGATGAGGGACCTGCAATTGCAGTGTACAGGTTAGAAAGAAGCCGCATCACCCACCCTTGATTTCTGGCTGTTCACTTGAGCTGCAAGGAAATTCAGCTCTTTCAATTTTTTAGAAAACTTCTTTGGCCAGCTTGCATACTTGTTTTTCTTTTGACAGCATTTGAACGTTCACGTTACTATCAAACAGGAGAACCACGCTACAGTAACGTCTTGTATGTTAGAATCAAGTTATTGTTAAAATGCCTGCCTATCTTATGGCAAAAATCTGCCACTATAGAAAACCAAACTAACCATAGTAAATACCAGCAGCCACAGTTATGCTTTCGCACATTGGAAATGCACATTCCTGAATCAATTGGTGCTCAGTAGGCCAAATCCAAGCTCAGAGTATTCACTGTTGACTTTGTGACATACCCTGATTTTCTGGAGGATTGTGCACCATAATTCAGCTCACTATCTCGAGCTGCTGCTGCGCCTGATCTACAAACACTGGGCATGTACATGCTTTTCAGCGCACTGGGGGCTTATGTAATCGTGCAGTGCATTCCAAGTTTCTCTGTCACTATATCAGTTGACATGTTAATGAGCTGTTCATTCAGTGTGTAAGTGATTGTTTTCACTGGAGTAACAATAGAAATCTGAAGTAGTGTGCCCAGACTAAAGATTAATCAGTGTTTCAACTGGTTTATAATATAATAGGGTTCTACTGTTTTTGTGACATTGCATTGTTTACTCCAGCTGTAATTCAGTGTGCATATTTTAAAACATTCCATGAGCACATTTTTATCTGCATATTGTAACCTGTCGGGCATGAAAGCTTAGTGCCAAGGTTAATCTGTGTCCAAGCGTGTGATTCAGTCCATTTTTACCTGACCTGGCCAGAAAGTATAGTGCATCTTTTTTGTGTGTGCCAACGAGTAATAAGTAAGTTTGTTACGGGACAGTGTTGTTCATATTAAAAAAAAATAAGTATTTTTTGACAGCTTACTCAATGCAATTGTAACAAACAAAAATATATTTATTGTCCAAATATTTTACAACTACTTTGCAGTGCAGTTACATTTGTTGCTAAGCTATAGGTGACTAATACACTTAAGTACAGGAGCATGTGTGCTGTCTTATAACTCTTATAACACATTTTGTCTTGGAACAGTAAATTCTTTGGCATGACCAAAACATTGCATTTTTTCTTGACATCCACAAATACTCCAACACGAAAGCTGTGTTAGTGCCAGTAAAATATGAGCTTCATATTTTGTTTTAAAAACATTGTTTCTCTTTTTTTTTTCTCTATGCATACATGTGTGCTTATTGTCAGTAATTAAGTGGAAAAGCAAAGGCTTAAGTTTGAATATGCAGAAATTAGAAAGTTTCATTGAACCAATAGTTACGCAACACGTGGTGGCACTGAAAGGAAGATTGAGATGCGGGTCATCTATTTATCATGCATAACTCATATTTTACTGACCCTTCGACAGTTACACTGCATAGCATTTTGCGCATTACAACATTTGATGGGCTCGTTTCACTGTTTTTTCATGCCCTAAAATCGGCAGATTGTTGCACCAGGTGTAATTTGGCAACATTAAAGGGACACCAAAGAGAAAAATTAAATCAGCTTAGATTGATAAAGTATTCTTTAAAACACTATTTTCATTAACTGTGCTGTAATATAGCCTGATTAATAAAAGAGAAAATGAAGATGAAGGTTTCATTTTTTAAATTTTGCACTGAAACCCAAGAGCTGGCACATTAGTGTGACGCCACAGATTTCAATCTGTTTTCTCGTATTTGAACGGTTGTGGATCAATAAACGTTTTCGAAACTTGCCAGGTTCAGTTTGCGGCTCCTTTAGAATACAGTGTAGTGAACCTTTAACGATAAAAGAAATGAACTGGGCCTGAGCAGACGCTGTCAAAATTTGATTTCACGGTGAGGTGGTGCGGGAACTTCAAGGTATCGTCGCCACCACTCTTTCGTGTTAATTGCGTCTTTTCTGGCTTGCCAAGCCTCCTTTGAAATAAAAGTGGATTTTTTTTTTTGGTATTGCAGAAGGGTAATTTACTGACACTGCTGAAATAAATTTTTCATTTAGTGTCACTTTAATGGAGGACTTCTTTCATTACATCAGGCTTTATGGACTGCACACTAGTAATGTATAAAAAAAAGTAGCAGACATTTAGTCCAATTAAGGTGTACCCTTTAACAAGCATCCAATTGTAACAGCAACAATAGAACATGTAAACATCATCACATGACACCACATGGTAGTTGCAGGTCTTTGGACATTTTTGACCACCATTCGTACTCATGTTGAAGGCACGATTGACAAGGGTAGCGATGTGGGCTTGTTGGTCAGCCATACTGAATTGGGATGAAGTGTAGTGCAACACCAGGACATGGACACAAGAAAGAAGGACAGGCACACAGCACACTGTTGTTCCTTGTTGTGTCCATGACCTGGGGCCGTATTCTGAAACGTCGGCGAAATTTCTTTTTCGCTTTCAGGCGCGCGATGATTGGCTGTTTTAGCAAAATTGGATGAGCTGATTGGCTGGTTGAGCCGGACGTCATTCAATTTTTGCTCAACCAGCCAATCAGCGCGCGCCTGAAAGCGAAAAAAGAAATTTTGCCAAAGTGGAACGTTTCAGAATACGGCCCCTGGTATTGCGCCTACACTTGATCCCAGTTCAATAAAGCATGGTCTTCAGAACGTGCACCGCTTGGCTGTGCCACAAACGACATCGTTAGCATCGTGAATGTCGAGTGCATACATCCCTGGCATTACAACAGTTGCACGTCTGTAGCACGTGCGTGATTTTTAATCAGCTGCGCTGTTCACCAGTGGTTCCTGTACAATTGTGTAATGTGGCCGAGGTATGCACAACCTGCTTCCCAGCATGACCTCTGAGATCGCTAAACTTGTTCATTGATGCACCACACCTATACACTACTGTCTCGCCAACTCCGTGTAGTGTAGAGAAAGCTGCGGGTAGCCAACCAGAATACAGAAAGGTTCTTCTCCGGACTGAATGAGAGCACGGAAGGATCAGTGGCGCACAATGAGCGCGTCCCCGTCCCTTCCCAGAACCCGGCTTATCGTTACGATTGTCTGATACGAGGCTTCATTGAACTGCACGGGGCTGGTGAGATGGGGTACAGACTCTTTCGCATTTCGAATTCTTTTGTGCGTTCTAAAAATGTGGTCTGGTGCTCTCCAGCACTGCTCCAAGGTGAGCGGCAGCGAGGCGGTCATTGAGCAAATGGCGGATTCACTGTGGTCGAAATTTACCATGGTCACATTAGCTGCAGAGGATCACTTTGACCACCTCTGAAATGGCGTGAGAAGAAAATAATGCCCCGAACAATCGTAATGCCCGGGGTCTCGACGAACTTGCGGCTCGAGTACTAATGACGGTCACGATAAAATAAATGGCTATATAGGCAGCGCGCGTCACCCGATTGCCACCTGGTATTTCGCAAGCGATGGCTGGTGCGCTTGGCGGCTCAATAAACGGGACGAAAAGGCACTAGGCCAGTCGTGTGGAGTGATAAGCTCAATAGGTCGGCACAAGTCGCCCAGAAAGCGCACGTTCCCGCACCAGCTTAAGACCGAAAAAAAGGTTCAGCAATACATGCAAACTGCTTAGCAGTATGCATGTATTGCTGAACCTTGGCTTCATGGTGCCGCGATGCTAGCACAGATCCTCAAGCTGCTATTTCAGGACACGGCGTATGCGTGCGCGTGTATGTTGGCCTCTTTCATCAGTTGCCCTGTGAGCACACGGTGCCGGGTGCATGCTGGCGCACTTATTCGAGCTTCCGCCGATCTGTGGTGTGCCAGGAACAGCCCACTTTATTGCAGGTGCACGGCAGAGGGGCGGCTGCCTTATCCAGAGCACGGAGGCAGGTCGCGCACTGAAAATCGGTCAGAGTAAGCACGCCACTTTTAATTAAGAGAGGGAGGAGGAAAGCGATATGTGGTTGCGTGCATTTGGGAAGTTAAAAATTCGCTCGCGATTTCGGGCGTGCTTTGCACAGCAGGCTCGCCCCCAGGAATCGTTATATCCATTTCCTTTGCGAATTAATCGCGTATCTACTGAGGTGACCGCCGCTCCAATGTTCGTCATCCGCAAGTATAGCCATCTGAACCTTATGGAAAATGTTTACCACTGGGTAGCGGTAACTTGAGAAGTAGCACAATTTAATTACACACCGCTAACTCACACTTCTGAACTACGCACGGAGCTGTCATGCGTCTAAATCTCGTCTACTTTTGCACGCGTTTTGCAAACACTCACTCTTCAACTAAAGAAGAAAAAAGTGTTGCTTTTTGTCTGTAGAACAAAATGTTAACATATGCGACATTTATATTTTGCCCCATTTGTTCCACAAGACAGTAGCAAAGATGGAACTAGTAAATCGTCATGCAATACCTATAAGGTGCAACAGTAAGAGACCTCAAACTTTTGAAATATTGAGTAAATAGTTTTTCTTTTTTTCTTTTTTGCGAGGAGCATACGGTGTCACTTGAGCGTCAGCACTCAGCGACTGCCCCGTACCGGTGGTCGCCGTGGCACACAGCCGGGGCCATTTAGTTGACTAGATATCAGACGTGGTGTATTGAAAGGACGAGTTTCCCCCAAATTTTATCACCGTTATCTTTGGCACACATTAATTTTGAGCGACATCAGTGTTGCCTTGCCTAAATGAGGTGGACGCGCTGCTGAAAAGGCGGGAGAATCGCTGCTCGGTAGATTGACGGGCGCCAACTGCATGTGCGGTCAGCAAAGGGGGAGAATGAACCCCTTCTGATTTTTTGGCGACGCTAGTGCAACTACATCTAGTGAAGCCAACCACCTGGCTGCTTTCTCCCGCCATTTGTTGCAAAAGGTTATCAGACCACTACAGAAAGGCCACGGAGCGCACGGCGTCCACCGCATTCTCAGAAAACGGCTACGGAATGTTCCAGCTACGCCAAAAAACGCATTAGCGCAATCGCGCGGGAAAATTCCGTTCCTTTATCCTTCGGCATGAGGCTGGGCTATATTGGCATCCGTCTTGTCGCACGAGATATGCGTGCGTAGGTCTGGCGCTCTTCTCAAAAAGCAGAAAAAAAAAAAAAGAACCAAGCCTCGTGCTTTGGACATAGTAATCTCCCCACACAAAACACGTTCGTAAACGTAACATCACCGGGAACCACCTTGGGGGCTCGCGTGCACTCGCGGTTGCACTAACCGAGACGCGGTCGTGTAGCTGTGGCGCCGCGCATCTATTTGCATCCTCCGCGCCACTTAATTGCGGACACCGTGCTCGTGGACTGAACTACACGTTCGAAACTGCTAGTGCAGGTGAGCCCCCAAGAGCAGTTTCTTACCTCAGCACGGGCTGTGCGAAAACAACCGTATTTCTCAAGAAAAGTGCGTCTTGGACCGTGCCTTGAACGCTCAAACTTCGCGCCGAGATGTAATTCTATGGCATTTTTTTCGAGTCCCCCATCTGGTGACGACGTCTATTCCCCTGGTTCCTTTGCAACTATTTAAAGTTGTGTAGTAGTTTGACAATTGGTGACATGCACAAGCGACAGTGCTGAATTATTGCACTTTCCCTTGAGAGTAACCAAGCAAGTTCCTTCGTCGAACGTGGTACAAGACAATAATTACCGCACATCTGAGCGCCAGGACCCCTTACCATACGCACTTTTCAAGGAAATGTCTTGCGAATCGCTTAACACCCAGTATATCGGAGGCTGTGTGATGCGGCCTAGATGTGGTTGTCGGGGACTAGCTCCGGTAGATCGGGCTTGGTGGTGACTTGGGTCACGTCGGGGTAGCTTGCTTCGTCGCTGATAGACGGCTTGCACTTGGCGTCCCGAGTCTTCGCGTACAGCCATGGAACAAAGAGACCGACTCGTGTATATACGCCGTACACGTCCTTGAGGGCGCATTTCTTGCCGAATGACACGATACCGCAGATCGCCTCGTAGTTGCCTACTTGCACCATCAGTGGGCCGCCGGAGTCACCCTGTCAACAGGATTGTGCACTGGTTTCAACGCGTTGCCTTGTGAAGGAAACGAAGAGGTACAACCAGGAGCAAAAGTCTATTATGCGGAGGTATTCTGTATGAGTCCACCTAGTGGACATGTCCATTTCGTTTGCTGCTGAAGTGCTGATTGGCTGTGGCGCGTGGCGCGATCGTGCTGAAGTGCACACCAGCCCAGCCAATCACAAGTTCAACAGCAGACGAAATGGACATGTCCACTACGTGGAATTTTGGAGAATACCTCCCTTATGTATCGCGGAAAGCACTTGCTTTTTTTTTTCTTTTAGATACGCCCCAAATCGAATAACCGCTAGAGACCCCAAGCAGAACGTGCAAGTTGCGAGCGGTGCAAGGTATTTTCACGTTCCACGTTGCATGGAAACCCATAAAGACTATGTAGTGACCCATCCCTGAATGAAGCGCTCTTGCATTAAGTAAAGGGTTGCATATTTGCATATGACGGCTGTTGTGCCCTAGCTCGCCGAAAACGAGCCTGCCAGGGACCCCCTCTTTTAAACATGAATCATGTGGCACTTTAGATACCAGTGTGCACGGGAACAAGAGCGCCGCGTACCGCAATTTCCCTGCACTGAGCATTGGCCACTTGTGTTAATCTTTTTCCGTTGCAGCTGTACCTGACGTGGGCGGGGGGGAGGGGGGGGGGGGCACGACGCTTCGTGTAGTTCGACATATGGAGTGTACTTGCGGAAAGAGTTCCATATCCGGCCACAACCCTCCCGTACTTTTACTTGAGATGTGAAATCTACGTACGCGTCTAAAGCAATATATCTCGCTCCAAAGACGTCAGAATTCATGAGGAAGCTTTCGTTCGGGGGCTCCATCTAAATACATGGGAACGGGTGAATAGTTTTTTCTCGGCCACTACGGCAGCAAATTTGATTAGATTTGTTGCAGTTCAAAGGAAAAGTGAAAATCCAGTGAAGTAGATTTTTCATTTATGCTGTCAACTTTTAAAATAATTGTTAAAAATAGCCAAATTTAAAAAAAACGAAACTATCCAGTTTACAACTCCGTAACTGAGCAATGAAAAACGATATTGCCTCTCTGTAAACTGCACCTAATGATGCATCTATGTCGGACAAAATTGATTATACACCGCTCTGAAAT
Source organism: Dermacentor silvarum (assembly GCF_013339745.2). Taxonomy (NCBI): domain Eukaryota; kingdom Metazoa; phylum Arthropoda; class Arachnida; order Ixodida; family Ixodidae; genus Dermacentor; species Dermacentor silvarum. The sequence goes on along the minus strand of NC_051154.1, from coordinate 14,236,161 downwards.
ATACCACTAAATCGTAAGTGGGACTTTTACAAAACTCTTGTAAACCTTGTAACAAGTTAACGTAAGCTGTGAATTCATATACAGGATGTTCAGCGAACACTTTCAAAAATTTTTATAAGGTTAAAAGTATGGCTTTTTGGGCTAGTTGGTTAGGTACATCAGAGGGGGTCATAGCGCTAAGACACGGACAAGAACGAGAGAACAGGACGAGCGCTAACTTTCAACGTTAGCGCTCGCTTTTGAAAGTTAGCGCTCGTCCTGTTCTCTCGTTCTTGTCCGTGTCTTAGCGCTATGACCGCCTCTGAAGTTTTAAAGGTTGCCTGTGGCAAATACCACAATTCTAGTTCATGAGCTGGTCTACTCGAAGAAGCGGACATCACTCGCTGAAAAAATCGAAATGCATAATCGACTGCATAAAATCGAAATGCATAACAAACATCACTAATTAAGTTTTTAGATAGTTACCTTATGGCCCATATTAATATTTACAAATTCTATTTGGGGAGTCGCAAGGCGGATCCACTGGGAAGGAATTGTCAGGATGACAATTCGTTCGAGGTATTAATTCCCGAACTTTGCGGAGAAATGCATTGGTGTTTCAGTTACTTTCTTAAGAAAGCGTCGTTTTATGCATTGGAGCACAAGGCTGCGTATACAGTCAGCCCAGATACGTTAGACTGTAAACACAGTTGCATGAAATAGAAGTAATTAAAACATTCATAGCGGCAGTTGTGCGATCTGTTGCTGTAACTGCTCCGTGTTTTGGGCGAAACTGAGAATTTATTTCCAGAACGCCGATACGTGGCTCCCATGGATGGAAGCCATTAGCAGACTCTCGGGACCAGCTTCCACTTACCACGCATGCGTCCTGGCCCTCGCGGCCACCGGCGCAGATCATGTTCGTGTTCACCTTGTGCGTCAGTGGCCGCTGGCACTCGGTCCTGTTCACCGAGGGCATGCATAGCTTCTGCAGGGTGGTCGGCTTGGCGCCCTCTGCAACGGACACACCGAGCTATGTAAAACCTGCCTTGTCCGCGCCTACTGAGCAACTTATTTATTTATTTATTTATTTATTTATTTATTTATTTACACGTACTGCTAGCCTCAGTTTTTAAACGCTGTGGCAGGATTGGGAAACCAATACAAAAAATAAGTGCATGTAGTACTCAACAATATTCACAAAACATGTTCACGATTTAAATACATAGGCATCATAAATCCAGGATAATGTGCGCTAGGCGGCTGCCGCTAGGATAGCAAACAAACTCAGATAATTTTTACAGCGAAGCTGTTAAGGGCTCACTCTTCGATGGTCGCGTCCGGATGTAGAAAAAAAAAAAAAACTCTCATTGGCCGTATGCTGTATGTGCGAGTGAACGCGCGCGAGGGCGAGGGACGCGCGCTTTCACGGGGCGCGAACACACGGCGGAGAGCAAACCCGACTTCCCAGTGGAAGGGGAGCGGTGGGCGAGGAGGGCATCGAGGCACCTTAGACTGTGCGTGTGCGTGCCCGCTCTCCCAATGCGGCGCATGCGCGCAGCCCTGCCGGCCTCTGCCGCCTGTGCCGCCGACTCTCTCTGGTCGCCCGCCTCTCCCCTAAAGTGTCGACAACGGCGTTTAGCCGGAAGTTCCGTCACGTAGACATCACGCTAGCGCTCTTATCAGTTGCCCTTACGACTCGCCATGGCCCGGCCGCATGCCGTTCGTTCGGAAGAACAACGCAACGAGCGACGGGGAACTGGCGACTCAATCTCCCACGCGAAAGGAGGACAGCGGGAAGGCAGCGCGGGAGGGAGGGGCTGCGGCTTCTGCTCTGCGAGCAACTTGTACTTTGCGCGGCGCCGGGCGGTCGCGCGCACCGTATCTTAAAGCGATCTGCAACACAGCTCCTACCTTTGTATGCGCTGTGCTTTCGCCGCTCAGTTTCCGTTGAAGCGATAGACCGCATGAACCTTCGCCCGTTGCTGCTGACGCGCTTGCTCACGCCAGCGTTTTGACAGCGGTTGTGTGCGGTCACACAAACAACGCGCAGAACTGTTGTCGCTCGTAAACGTGGAGTTTACGATCTCCGGTGGCAAAAGGTTCCTGTCTCGGATTGTGCAGGGGTAAAAGAATAACGATAAGTGTTTGTGTGGAATCTGTACTCTGTCAAGTGCTTGTTGTGTTTATTTCTAATTAATCTAGTTTCTGCAAATGATACATACTTGTCGCGGTCGATCTTGACGAGGCTGTTCAAATGTTTGAACAGAAACTTCAGACATAAGGAAGTTCACACGCTTTCTGATCGTTGGAATTCTAGCCTTAGCTAGAAGTTCGGAAGGCTAAGCGTAACAGTCATATTCATTGTAAATACATCTTATTACTTTACATTGTACTTTTTCTAATTTTTCTATTCCTGAACTGGTGTGAGGAAACGAACTAATTATACCCTACTCTAACATTAGTCTAATAAGGAAAGTGTAGGCTAAAATTTTGTTATCGAAAGAGGCGGATTTTAACATTTGTTTTAACGAACAAAGACTAGAAAAAATTTTCCCTCTAGTGCAAAAAAAAAAAAAAACAAACAAAAAAAAAAAAAAAAAAACATGCCTTTCCCGTTTTAGATCTGAAGTTATAAATACTCCAAGGTACTTGTTCGTGAACCTTCCTGATCAGACTATCTTGTAGTATAATATTGGTAGCTGATGGGCTCTTTCTTTCTAGATATTGTCATCGAAACTGTCTTTTCTAAATTGAATAGCATCTGGCATTCCTTACACCAATTAGTTATTTTTTCTGAGTGTGTTGTTCAGCGCAATTTGGTCTTCAAGTGTACTGCTAATTTTGTAAATAATGCAATCATCAGCAAACATTCGCACAGTTGCATCGGCGCCATGGATAATGTCATTTATATACAGAGAAAAAATTCAGGGGTCAGAACTGTACCTTGCGAACTTCAGACAACACAGCTGCAGGATCAGATGGTTATCCATCGACAAATACATACTGTGTTCTTTAAGATAATCTTCCAACCAGATTGTTACGCTATTTTTTCCTAGAATTTTGACAAGCTTGTGGATAAATTTAGTATGGGACACTCGATCAAATGCTTTAGACAGACCAATAAATATTACATCAATTTGCTTTTGACTAGCTAAAACCGTCGCGAAGTCACGTACAGATTCGATTAGATGTGTTGTGGACAGACCCTTCCTGAAGCCGTCTTGATTAGAATCAAGGAAAACAACTTTGCGGATGAACTGTCATTAGCACGAAATAAATGGAGAGTAAGAGCTATCAGCATGTTTTTTTTTTTTTGTGTTTTTTGCGCTCTACAAATTCCATCTGTCAGTGGTTGTACAATAAACGAACGTACTGGCTTTTGGCGCACCGTTGAGTCAACCCGTTTTGTTCGTTTTGAGCTCTGTCACGCAGGGGCGTAGCCATGGGGGGGGGGGGGGGGGTTCAAACCCCCGAAATTTTTTCTGCACTCCCCCCCCCCCCCCCCCCCCGCCCCACTTACCCACCCTTTGTTCTCGTCGCTTAGCGCTGACATAATTCAAGGAACCGGTGCTACTATCACGATTTCATTACTGGGCGCTTCCGTTTGGGTTGGTAATTTACAGTGAATCATTTCTGCATATGGAAAAAAACTGTCACGGTGTTTGTCAAGGCTTTGACACTCTCTGAGGTTTTGGGCGAGAATGTGGCGGCCGCATTCTGAAGCAATGCGGCAGCCACATTTTAGATGAAGGCGAAAATGCTCGAGGCCCGTTTACTTAGATTTAGGTGCACGTTAAAGACCCCAGGTGGTCGAAATTTCCGGTATACATTTCCGCCGCTTCCCTTCAGGTGCCGGTTAGGCCGCGCTCGCGCAGGATCTTATAGTCTGCGCGCGAAATGTCTCTTGTTTGCGATTGCGCCCCTACGGAAGGCTGTTAGTTACTGTTGTGTTGAATCCCAAACCAGCAATTACGCAAGGCTGGTAGTCGCTGTTGTGTTGTGGAATCCCAAACCAGCAATGTACACACGAAGGGGTTGATGCCAGCAGTGAAATTCCACCGACTCGCAACAGAATGCACGAAACAGACAGCCGACAAGCATGGATTACTGATGTGCGCAGTATATACAGCGTAAGTAAACTCTTGTTGCAGGCGCTGACAGTTCTCGTCGGAGTTCACGCGTCCTGAGAAATTGATTATGTGCACTATGCACTGAACAAGACCGGAGTTCATTCCTGCATCACTAGTACACCAACCAGTCGAGATTCTGTGAGGTTCCTGTTTGCACCGGCGTAAGTGAAGCAGAAATGAGTTGCACGCACTACTTAAAATGCGTACACATTCCATATCTATGCTGTGCGGTGAAATATTCTGTACAATTCTGAATCTGTTGACGTAAAGGCAAATGACGGCTGCACGCTCGCACACAGCGGAAGACACAGCGGCCCATGCACTTGCCGCAGGAAATGCAACCCTCTCGTATGAGGGAGCAGGGCGACGAAAGCTCCGGAAAAATAAAAAAAGCCTTACGCGTTTTTGCGCGTACTTAAGTTTTCTAGCGCAAAGACGCAGCGAACAAGCTATTGCTATGTGAGTACGTATAGCCTGGTCACGCATGCATTTTCACGTGTATAGCCGGCCTTGACTTGTGAAACGCACTTCGGCCCGACGAGGACGACGCCATCTACGCTTAACGAAGATTAACAATTAATGATGACTTCTCCGATCGGGCGGGTCGTCTCAATGATGCGTTTTCGAAGACTGGTCCATGCAGTGGCGCGATCAGAGACCGTTGCTCCAAACGCCCACTGTACCTGTCGTACTTACTGTATTTTACTGAGCTTACTTTACTTTTTACTTAATTTCTTCACAAGCAAACGCGAGGGGGGGTCCCATGTCTTTGATATGCATGTATAGAGTCTGCTTAAACTACCGATATTTATTATCGGTAATGATAATGTTCAATAGCCTGGCAAGGGAACAAGAATTCAGGATCGCCCGTCAGCCTCTAGAATCTGTAAAGGAATATGTTTATCTAGGTCAATTACTCACAGGGGACCCTGATCATGAGAAAGAAATTTACAGAAGAATAAAATTGGGTTGGAGTGCATACGCCGTACGGCAGGCATTGCCAAATCCTGACTGGGAGCTTACCACTGTCGTTGAAAAGAAAAGTGTACAATCATTGCATTCTACCGGTGCTAACATACGGGGCAGAAACTTGGAGGTTAACAAAGAAGCTCGAGAACAAGTTAAGGACCGCACAAAGAGCAATGGAACGAAAAATCTTAGGAGTAACGTTAAGAGACAGGAAGAGAGCGGTGTGGATCAGAGAACAAACGGGGGTAGACGATATTCTAGTTGACATTAAGCGGAAGAAATGGAGCTGGGCAGGCCATGTAATGCGTAGGATGGATAACCGGTGGACCATTAGGGTTACAGAATGGATACCAAGAGAAGGGAAGCGCAGTCGAGGACGGCAGAAAGTCAGGTGGGATGATGAGGTTAGGAAATTCGCAGGCGCAAGTTGGAATACGCTAGCGCAAGACAGGGGTAATTGGAGATCGCAGGGAGAGGCCTTCGTCCTGCAGTGGACATAAGTATAGGCTGATGATGATGATGATTTATTATCGATCACTTCACGTAGAGGAAAGCACACGCTGCCCCCCCCCCCCCCCCCCCCCCCCCCCCCCCCCTCACCGGTCGGGCCGGTGAACCCTCCCCGAAAAAAATTTCTGGCTATACGCCCCTGGCTCTGTGACAAAATTTTGTTGCGAAATAGGAACAAACAAACCAATAACGAGTTCCCATCCCGTGTGTAGATGCAGGTGCAAACAATATTGTTAGGTCATCAGCGTATTTAGAAGACGTTTATTGCCGCCTTTTATTGTGACGAATTGTTTGACTGCCGACATCGCCTTCTTTATAAATGTCCCGCGAGACTATATACAATTGCCTCTCTTTTGGTCAGCATTAATGAAGTTTTTAGCCTTACTTTGCCAGTGACACCTTAGTGGAAGGCTCCGGATAAATTTTGACTACACTGGGTTATGCGCCGACATGTCATTACACTTGGACTATGAGAGATGTCGTAGTTGGAGCCAGGGAATAATTTTGAACACCCCTGGTGCGTAAACCACCAACTTAAATGTAATGAACGATAAGAAAGGAAACCGAGGGCCCGATTTTTAATAGTCATATCAGGTTGGCTTCTTATGATATAACCTAAATCTAAGTATACGGGCGCTTTTGCATTTCGCCTTCATGTTGCTGCATAGCGCGATGAAAGAGTTACTGTACATGGCTCCCAAATATACAGTAACTAAGCGCCGTGTACCCTGATCTCCGCATTTCGCAAATGCCTTCAGCACTACGTGCTGGCTCAGATATAGGTGGGTACATAAAGCATATAAAGCATAGCCTCCAAAATTGGGCGGTACGCGGTGTCTGATCTGGAAACCTTTGATAAAGTGGCTTCATGGGCAGAGGGTAAAGCTGCAGTTTTAACTGTGTGAGAAAGGGTGTGCTGCCAGTGGCGTACCAACTAGTTCTCGAGTGGGGACCTTTCTTTCTCTTATATATATATATATATATATATATATATATATATATATATATATATGTAGAGAGAGAGAGAGAGAGGGCCCCACCCGAGAACTAGTGAGCTGTCGCACGCCATTTCGCTTTGCCGAGATAAGCAAACTGCAACGTGTTTTCTGGGCGGCGTGAGACCGCAGCCACGAGCGAAACGTGGCGAAACGGTCCTGTCAAGTGAAAGCCCTCTCCCTGCCGTTGAGACACAAGGGAAAGAAAAGTCGGTCAGGCCACGCTGCGGAGTGACGGCGGTACAGTGCCGTGCACTCCTGTGTAGAGCGCGCGAGCGGCCGAATGATGATGATTTAATGGCATCCCCTTTGAAACGGGGCGGTGATGAATAGTCACCTAGCATGCTTGATTTAATCAGGTATGCTATACATGTTCTTTATCTAGCATTTTTGTATGCCTGGCATTAATCTTTTTCTTCTTCCCCCCCCCCCCCCCCCAAAAAAAAAAAAAAAAAATTACCTTGTACCGCTGCCTATGATTTTAGGAGATCAGGTCGTATCAATCTCTTCCCTGCTTTTTTTCCACCAGTACTCTAATCGTCTCTTGCTTGTCTCTACGGCTGATCGGTTCATGTTTCCTTCCACTTTGAACCCAAGCGCTTCTGGAAGTTGTACGTTACCTACGGTTCTCGCTGGGTGAATCCCTTCGCATTCCATTAGGATGTGCTGAGTGGTCTCCGGATCTTTACTGCAGCATACACATGCCTCATCTAGTTCCGAATATTTGCTCCGGTATGTTTTGGTCCTTATAGGCAACCGGCTCGAGCCGCACATAGCAAGGCACTGCCCTTTGTGTTATCGTACAGATTTTCCCTTCTAATTTCTTTCTTCTCATTCTTGTAAATCTCCATTGTCCTTTTCGTTTCCATTCTTTGCATCCAATTCACTGTCTCTATTTCTCTCACTTTCTTTCTGATGACTCCTGGTTGTCTATTTATACAGTTTCGATTATCCTGTACTTGGTTGCCAACTTCCTTGACCTCTTCCTCCATTCTGTGTCCACGCTTTTCAGGTACAGATGCTTGTGCACTTTAGCCGCCCGCTTATTTTCATCCATGTTCCTGAGCCTTTCTTAAAAACAAATTTTGCGCTGTGCTTCTCTGACTTCAAAAGAGGCCCAACCCATGTCACCCTGCACTGCCTCATTTGTGGTTTTACCGTGGGCTCCCAAAGCCAACCGGCCTACTGATCTTTGCTTAACTTCCATCCCCGACAACGCTGGCTTTGCTCTGCAGGGCCACACCTGGCGGCAGTTAACGTTGCTTGGTCCAAGATAGTGTGCCCAGGAGCATGCGCGGTCTAATAGACATGCAGAACTGCTTTTGACAAGGGGTGACGTTGAAAAGCGCCTTTGTTTACCCTAACCTGCACTCGGTCTGATGTCGCTTGCGGCACCGCAAATGCCATAGAATGAAGCGTATGGGGTGATAACGCGCGCCGGTCCTTTCGCAACAGAAGCGCGCTCACGGACTGTTCGAGATAACGAAGACGCTCACGAACGTCACCGCTGGTTAAATGCAACCCGCGCAAGTTTGCATGTTTATTAGGCCGCGCATGCTCCTGGGCACGCTATCTCGGACCCAGCAACCGCGCCAGGTGTCGGACCTGCCAGGGAGAATGGAGTTCAGTTTTTTTGCTGCGCTAAGTTTGACACCTTGAAATGCTCATTTAAACGGGGAAACTTAATGCAAAGCCCATAGTAGTAGTAGTAGTAGTAGTAGTAGTAGTAGTAGTAGTAGTAGTAGTAGTAGTAGTAGTAATTACTAATGAATTACTTTACTAATTAATTTTTAGTATAACATTTCATTGCTTTTTCGTACGAATGTACTGTACACGGCTAGGAATAAAAATGAACAAGTTCTTTTTCTTAATGTGGAATGGTTTTGGGAACTTGTGGCGTTAAATGGGCATGTCTTGAACTGGCTTCTACTTCTAGAATGTGATATGTGCAGCCTGGAGCCATTCGTTCAAAGGCGAATTCATTAAATTTATTTAAGAAGACTTGTTTAGCCGACTCTGTCAGGAAAGGCGGTCACTGTGCCCTGTGATAACGCGGTTCCCAAACTTGGTTTTTAATGCGAAAGCATTATATGCCCCATTACGCGAAAATCCGGCGTTGGCGGCGCGACCGAAATATGGTACCAAAAACTGCCGACGGCAAAGAGTAAAAACACACTAAAAGATACTCGGATTGGCGTCAAACTTCTCAGTGAGGTTCCTGGAAACAAAGTTAATTAATGCCTTTGAAAAGAAAATTAGCTAAAACTTCGGCCTGGGTGGGAATCAAACCTGGGCCTCCGGGGTTCTTCTTTTTCTTTTTTTTTTATTGCCTGCTTGGCGAAAAACAAGAAAGAACTCTGTGCAGGAAATGTTTAAAGTAAACACCCACCGACATTGGGTGGAGCGCTCATTAAAAACGCCTCAAGTTAGCAAGTTCATCTATCGTACTGATCCACTCCGGGGGGTCATTTTGACTTTTGAGTACATCTATAACATATAAGATGCTCTTAATAAAGTACTGCCTTGCAGGGCGAGCATCTATGTCAGCATTCCGGACTGCCATACGCACTTTCTATAGACTGTGCAGGCCCAGTACTATGATCATATCCAGGGGTATGCTTCCAAAATTTGGGACAGGTAAAAACCGGATGCCTCGATGTGACAACGGGATGTCCTTTGTTAAGGTTCGTTGTAGGATATCCCACAGTAATATGGCATCCCAGCATTCGAGGAAGATATGTTCAATGGTCTCAGGCTTTTTGCACAAAAGACAGTCAACAGACCACGCAACAAAAAGCCTTTTCCTTCATGAAGAGGCCAGGGCTTAACTGACAACGTATTGCTGTGAAGCTGGAAAAAGAAAGTTTTTGCTGAGGAACGAATTGGCATCTTTTTTGCTCTTTACAAAACATCACCTTCTGGACCTGCACCGTATACGGACCGGTACAAAGGTACTCGTAGCATCACATCACATAGATCTTTGTACAGCTTTCCTCTATTAGCTGCAGACAAGTACTCCAAGGAAAAACGAGCTTTCAAAAGTGGGAAAGCTGAAACAGCCTCACGGCGGCGCCACGGTTCTGGTTGGCTAAAGGTGAGCCTAGTGCGTGCGTCATTGCGCACGTCACGTCGCAGCCATCTGGCTGACTAAACGTGTGGCCTAGTGCGTGCGTCGTTAGGCACGTGACGACGCAGCCAATGGATAGGAGGTGGCGTCACGTCATGAGTGTAAAAATTGAGTGTATGAAATAAAAAGTATTCATGTCCAATTGACCGCCGCTGAGTGGTCCTTCGAGTTATGAACTCCTCGCGGGCAAGCGAGTGCTTTGAGGCGCTTGGCGTGTTTTCATTTGACCTTACCGAGGCGCATGCAGTTAGAACACAGGCGAGAGCTTGCGCTGAGAAGCAACGCGCGAAAGAAAAAAAAAAAAAGAGAAATCATTTCACCAAAAGGACTTTAATGCTTTCGCATTCCCACACGTAAGCAATCTTAAGTGTCTCTGCCGAATTTTTTTCTTCTTTTGTGAGCGCGATAGGACGGCACCACAAAAAGCAGCAAATATCGTCTACACACTGCGAGTTCGGCGTTTGCGGCAGTGGTATCCAGTGGTACTCCTGACAGTTCGTATCAGGTACTCCCCAAGAACCGCCACCGCCAATAAATCGCCATCTGACACTGCAGCTCATTTAGTAATTAAACAGCAAATATCGCTCTAGAACACAAGATAGAAAATTTGGGGGCCGCGGTTGCGCGACGTACCATACTGGAGCCTTCCCCAGCCCATGACGCAGACCGTGGTGTCCTGCGCCAGGTCCGAGTTGACAGGTGGGAGGACTACCGTAGTGAGAGACTCCCACGGCACCGGCTCCACGAGCGTGAGCACGGCTATGTCGTTGTCGTACGTGGAGATGACATACTCCTCGTGCTGTATGAATCTCAGCACGTTGCGCACCACATTTTGGGCGTCGTCGCTCGATGACAGGTTGTAGTCGCCCACGTTCACCGACAGCATGGACGCCGTTTTACTGCATGGGACCGACAGGAAGACATGCAAGGACATCGCGTTGTTCTGTCATGACATCTGACACAATTCTAGACGTGACCCAGTCGAGGATAATTGACAAGACACGAATATAATCCGCGAGCCGACGGCTGCTGGTAGGTGAAAAGTAATATACAAATGCTTTAATTAGAAGCAAATCATCATCATCATTTATTGTCCCTTAAGGGCCCTGGGTTTGGGCATTACATAAGGGGAGGGTATCGAAAGAAAAATATATGCGCGGTCATGTTATTAAACAATAAAATATCACAAACAAGGAGGCATGTTAAGATTGTACATTTCAATAGAGCATAAAAAAACCATCATGTAATTCATCTCCGCTTCTGTTTACAAAACAATGATATAGTGATATTACAAGCACAAAATTACAAGGACAAGAAGGTGTGGTCACATAATACAACTATATTGAAGCGAGGAAAATGAGAGCACAGCGTTTTATAGCACAGTGTACAATAAAAATTGTAAACGTACAGGACAAAATATTATATATAAATAAGATTAAGGATCAACTACAAAGCGAGATTCCAGTTTGACATTTGGTTCAGCAAGGAAAGGAAGACATCTGCTGATGATCACTTTAGTTTAGAAAAGTGAGCTGACACTAACCGCCTGAAGTTAGAATTGTCACGTTCATGGACTTGCAATTGATTCGGGAAGCGAGTTTCATTCTTCTATGGCCAGGGGTAAAAATGACTTATTAAATGCATTTGTAGAGCCAGTTACACGCTGCACACTCATGGAATTGAAAAGCCGACGTGATGTTCGCACAGGTGGTACTAAAAGGGAGGTTCGAAGGTCAGGGCGATGGTAATATATATTATGAAACAGTGCCAGCCGCACTGTCTTTCTTCGTTTAGCTAATGAGTCGAGACTGATGGATGATTTGATGGCACTTACGCTAACCCGAGTATCATATTCAGAGCAGATGAAGCGAGCTGCCCGATTCTGGATGCTTTCAAGTAATTCAATTAGATAATTTTGGTTAGGGCTCCATATCGCATAGGCATATTCCAGTTTAGGTCTAACGTATACCTCGTAGGAAAGTTTGCGGATGTAACTTGGGGATAAAGAAAGAGACCGTTTAATGAAACCAAGTGTTTTCGATGTGGCTGCTACTAGTTTCGTGATATGTGTTCTGACCAGTTTAATTTGTTTTTGATAAGGACACCTAAATATCGGTACGAATCAACACATGCAAGGCTCGTGGAGTTTAAAGAGTATGAATAATTTAGGATGGATCGCTTTCGCGACACTTGCATGCTTTTACATTTGGATACATTCAGTTTCATTAGCCAGAGGGCGCACCAGGTTTCTATCATGCTGAGGTCTTTCTGCAGGAGTGACTGGTCAGTGGTACAAGTTATGCGACGATAAAGGACGCAATCGTCCGCAAAAAGGCGAATTCAGGACGAAATACCACTAGGGCGGTCGTTTATAAAGATTAAGAATAAAAGGGGCCCAAAGACAGAACCTTGAGGTACGCCTGAAATAACACTGGAGGTATTTGAGCGATGGTTGCCAACAACAGTAAACTGAGTGCGATCTGAAAGGAACGAGGAAATCCAGGACAGTATTAAGGAATCTAAGGAGAGGGAGGAAAGTTTAGCCATCAGGCGTTGATGTGGAACCCGGTCAAATGCTTTAGAAAAATCTAGGTAGATAATGTCAGTTTGAAATGAAGAATCTAGGTTTAGGTTAAGGTCGGTGGTGAACTCGTAAAGCTGTGTATCGCAAGAAAATCCAGAGTGCAAACCATGTTGCTTGGGAAACAAGAAAGAATTACTGTCCAGATGAGAAGCGACTTGTGAGTAAATTATATGCTCTAGCATTTTACAAACAATACATGTTAATGAAATTGGGCAGTAGTTTGATGGATCCAAACGGTCGCCGGCCTTGAAAACCGGAACAACCTTGCCTAGTTTCCAATCATCGGCAATTGAAGAAGTGGAAATTGATTGACTAAAGATTATTTGTAATATCTGGCATGATACTTCCCTAATGCCCTTTAGTATCTTTGTAGTTATGTCATCAGGTCCGGGAGCGCTAGATGGCTTCAAGCTATCGATAAGTTTAGCTATGCCTTCAGCTGAAATGAAAATCGGAGGCATCTGGCTGAAATAATGGCTGTGCGTGCGGGGTACATTAAGGACTGGTTCGTGAGTAAAAACGGAAGAGAAGTAGGTATTCCTAACATCTGCACAGCGATCAGCAGGGATGTTTGAGCCATCTTGTTCATGTAAAATAATATTTTGTGGCGAGTTGTGATTCGGTAACAGTACCTTCCAGAATTTTTGGGGGTTATTTCGAATGATACTCAGTAAGTCTTCATGAAAAAATTTCATTTTCGACCGCCTTAAAAGATTCGTATAAGCACGGAGGCATTCAGAGTACCTGTCCCATTTCGATTGTGAGTCTGCATTTTTGGCGGCCCGAAAAAGACGCTTTTTTATTTAATAGCCGTCGAAGAGCGTTTGAAAACCAGTGCTTATCAGCATCACCACGAATGAAGATAAGAGGTACATGTGATTCAATGAGCGACAGTATTTTTTCCTTGTAAAGCAGCCAGTTAGTATTCATTGTTCAAGAATAGGCACTTTCACTGAACTGATGAAAAAACTCTACCAGATCCCGGTTAATTTTCGCATAGTCGGCTTTGTTATAGTCGCGAATAAATTTTAATGATGGCTTGCGGGTAGGGATTGAAATGGCCAAATTAAAAAATAACACGTTGTGATCACTAAGGCCCCTAGTGCATGAGAGATCCTGACACAACTCTGGTTTCGAGACAAATACAAGATCAAGAATGTTGGTACCACGCGTTGGAGTTTTAACAGACTGAACAAGATTGAAGGTAATAATTAATTCTAAAAACTTTTTTGACTGGCGAGAACATGCTGACAACTGCTCCCAATCGATATCGGGATAATTAAAATCTCCACAGAGGACAAAGTTAGCGTGGCGATAGAGGGACTGCAGATGTAAGAGGACGTACTACAATTAATCGACAAAATAACAATCAGAATCTGGCGGTCGGTAGCAGGCGATAAGTATGGTTCTGCGAAATGGAAGAGACAGGTTAACGCACACTAGTTCGAGGCTACACTGCACGGGTACTAAATATGAATCGACCGTTGCTTTAACAAGAACCAGGACACCGCCTCCTCTTCGGCCAACTCTGTCGAATCTGTAGACACTGAACAATTTACTGTCGTCGAGGAGTTCATTGTCTTGAATACGGTAAGCCATGACTCCGTAAGGATTGCAATATCCGAGCAGTTATCTTGGAGAAGGGCTTCAATAGCTTCTTTCCTTGGTAAGTAGCTGCGAATGTTCGTGAGCATGACAGCCATATTATGATAAGATGGGGTGACATGTGAACTTCGCAAAGGCTTAGCTGGCGTAAGGTGGGGTTTGGTAGCGGACGGTGACCGCTATGAAGCAAGTTAGATAATGGAATCCATAGCAGCATTATATATGTATTGCTTCTTGTCGATCAGCAACTTGTCGTAACGTATTTTGAACGTGGCGTCCCTTTCCTTAGCAAAAGAGTATAATTTTTACAGGCTAATCGAACGGGCGCCGAATAATCTTCTCTAAGCGAAAGTATTGATTCCTTCAGCTTCGACCCTGCTGCCAGGATCTTTGACTTGACCTTAAAATGTGCCAGTTTGACATTGATTGGACGGTGTTTAGATACCTGGAAACGGCCCATTCGGTGGGCACGTTCTATATCGTCGTTGTTTATCGTCAGTCCAAGATGCTGTGAGCAAAAGGAGATTACATGCGTCTCCGATTGCTCCCAGGTTTCGCCCTTCGAATCCGCGATACCAAAAAAAGATAAAGTTAGACCTGCGCAAGCGATTTTCTGCGTTGTCGCACTTTTCCGTTAGTATTTTTAATTCGGAGGAGAGCCTGGTAATTTCATCGTTCGAGCTTAGGGATGAAGTTTGTCCGTTGGCTTGACCTGCTTGTACTATTTTTTCTAAGGCATCAAACCACAGGGAAAGAGTGCTGACGTGGTTTTCGATGCTATTCTGTGCGCTACGAATGCTCGAAAGCTCAGTAAGTACAGTATTCTGCGAGAGTTCAAGACGGGATATCGCCGCAGCAATTGTTTGTAGGATTGCTGATGTATCGTCATTACCGGGACCAGGGTGGAGAGCACGTTCATGCCCGTACAGTATTCTGTTTGGTACACTTTGGGGACAGGTATGTGCAACATAGTAATTAGTATGCGCTAATTAGATAATCATAATTAGTGTAGAGTTTATTCGTGTTACCTCATAGAAATTTAACCACACGAGAACAAATGTGAACCGGTGGCTAGGAACGGGCGAACGAGACGACCGAGATGGGGGTTGATAAAAACGGCGGGGAAATGTGCCGGGATTTGCAAAGCAGGCATTAGCATTGAATCAATATAGCGACACAGCGCGTTTGGCACCGTCGAAACGAGTTATTAAGCGTCTAATGAAGCGGGACTCCTCTTTCTAGCTTCCGTAAGAACACTTGGCGCCATCTAGCGCAGCCGCCGCGAAGCCTGGGCGTGGCCTCCGAAATGCATGGCACGCCGGTGCGTGCGAACGCCGAGAAACGTGTCATGCGGCAACCGGGCTCCTCTCTCGAGCTGCTTTCTGGACACGTTTCGCCATCTGGTGGCACTGTCGAGAAGTCTGCGCGTGACCTCCGAAGACGAGAAGCGTGTCGCACTGTTGCTTGCGAACGCTGAGAATTGTTCCCTCGCTTGCCGCACACTCAGTGGCACATATACTCAGTGACCCAAGTAGGCGAGATGTTCTTTCATAAGACAGTTTTTTTACCCGATTTTCGTAAAGCTTGTTCGGGGTGCAAAAAAAAACAGGAATTATCGAGTTGTACCCGAAAACGAAGGACTTTTTATATATGACACTTAAGTCCGGCCCTGCCTACCGATTTATCTAAGCATCGTCTTTCTGACTTCAAACGTTTTTGTGTATTCTATACTAACTTTGTCAGTCTTTATTTTTACTAGCAATTTGTTGTATGAAAATAATTAGCTTAATTTAGCCTGTTCGCACAACCACTTGAATGAGGGGGCAATATTGCGAGGGAAAAGAACGAAATTGTTTAAAACTTCATAAAATGACAATTTTTAATTATTTAGATCATAGGTTTTCCACATCGAAAAAAAAAACGGACAAACGAATTGACAAGATAGAGCTGTAAACTTTATAGCACGTCATCGCTCTGTCTTTTTTAGTCTATTCATTTGTCCCGTCTCAAGTTGCGCTCGAAATAGCCAACCAACTCGCCTGACATTATATTCTAGCTGCAACTTATCGAAATCCAAAGCGACCTCGCTTTCTCGTAAACATGTAAATTCTTGTTTACTTATTGCATTAATACCACACGACTATAACCGAACTACGTCTTATATGTAGATGTTTACATCTCAGATAGTATACCATGGTCTGCTCATGTATGGGCTGATAGCGGTAGTATACTACCGCTCATTCATTGGGATACTCATCATTGGGATACTTACGGTGCAACGTTTTAAAGTACCGGCTTGACGGCCGTAGATTAACCTATTTATTTCTGTTTGCAGTCTGACTTTGCTCCAGTGGTGTTACCAAACTAATTTATCAGATATGAGCGAATTCAAAACAGACGAAGCTATAGTCTGATCTCAAATAATTCCTATCCTCATGATCAAGTGAACCACATAAAAAGTGAATTCATTAGAACCCCTTGACATTCGCCGCACAGCTCTTCTATACTTGCTTCACGAATACATCTACCCTTATAGGTCATCCCCATAGCCGTTTAAACCGCCCACGCATATTAAAATCTATTACGCAGTCGTTTCTGTCTCATCATCGGCAAAGCAAGCGCAGTTCTTGTACGTTACCCTACGCTATATCATCGTGAAATTATATTACTGACAGTGACGTATGACAGCGCCAACTTGCTGACAGTGTGCTGACTGACTGACTGACTGACTGACAGTGCCAACTTGGGTCACTGAGTATATGTGCCACTGAGTGTGCGGCAAGCGAGGGAACAATTCTCAGCGTTCGCAAGCAACAGCGCGACACGCTTCTCGTCTTCGTAGGCCACGCGCGCAGACTTCTCGACAGTGCCACCAGATGGCGAAGCGTGTCCAGAAAGCAGCTCGAGAGAGGAGCCCGGTTGCCGCATGACACGTTTCTCGGCGTTCGCACGCACCGGCGTGCCATGCATTTCGGAGGTCACGCCCAGTCTTCGCGGCGGCTGCGCTAGATGTCGCCAAGTGTTCTTACGGAAGCTAGAAAGAGGAGTCCCGCTTCATTAGACGCCTAATAACTCGTTTCGACGGTGCCAAACGCGCTGTGTCGCTATATTGATTCAATGCTAATGCTAATATTACCGTCTACAGTCATCGTGAGATGGGTTCTGCCGAAGTGTTTTTACAAAATGTAGTTAACGGATGTACCACAGGGCTCCATCTCACCCGCCGTGGTTGCTCAGTGGCTATAGTGTTGGGCTGCTGAGCACGAGGTCGCGGGATCGAGTCCCGGCCAAGGCGGCTGCATTTCGATGGGGGCGAAATGCGAAAACACCCGTGTACTTAGATTTAGGTGCACGTTAAAGAACCCCAGGTGGTCCAAATTTCCGGAGTCCCCCACTACGGCGTGCCTCATAATCAGAACTGGTTTTGGCACGTAAAACCCCATAATTTAATTTTTTAATTTAGGGCTCCATCTCGGCCTTATTACTTGTTATTAATTATGTTAACGAATGCCGGAAGCGATAGAACTGTTTGATTGCGTTCCAGAAACTGACAAACTACATATACATACGTATACCAGTATTGAGTGTAAAGCTCAATACTGTCATAAGTAAATGACAGGTGTAGCGATCATTCGGTTTTTAACACCCCTTTCCTCCACCTCACTCCATCGCTTCCCTGTGAGACAAAGTTAATTCTTTTTAGATCAGTTCAGAAAAGTCTGCTCAACCTCTCATGTTATCATGTGATAGCATTTCCCGTTGCGACTCTGCAGTTTTTCTTGGTACACGTTTACAAGTTAACCTCAAGTTCTGTAACTGTGTTTGTTGATCATTTAAAAAAGAAAAGGATGCAGCCTTCGGCATCAAGGCCATATTCATAAAATAGTTTTACGCTGCAGTGGTTTTTAAGAACAGACGCGGGCCAATCGCGACCGCGAACATATTATAGAAGGCGACAAGCCATGACGAAGGTCCCCCGTCGTTGCCGTCGTCTGTCGATATGGCGGCGAGTCACGCAGAAAATTCGACTGATTTGTGGTAACGTGTGTGGTAGAACAATGCTTTATTGTGTGCGTACTCGAGAAACCTGACGCTGTTGTGCTTAGCGACTTAATTGGGCGCGTCATAGCGAGGGTTCGGCATTTTCGGTTGAAAAGAAAAAAAAACAAGAAAAAAAGACATGCCGAATTGATTTTCGTAAATTCGGTTTCAGCTGGAAAACGTACATCACCAGCACAATTTCGCACAGGAGAAAATAAGAGCGAGAGATAGGCATCATAAATTCATATTTGTGATGCCATCTCCATCTCCATTTATGATGGAGATCCAATGATGGATCTCCATCATAAATTGGTTGCGATCGAAATAAAAAGAGGCAGCAGATTTCACTGCTTTCTTCGGCCAGCACTTCCTGGATGTAAGATACGTATGATTTTGTGGACGGTTGCACCGGGTCGCTAGCTCTTTCTTAGCGGCGCTCTTCCGCCCGGCGGGACGGCCGAACAAGTCCTTCAGCTTCTGCTTGCACGTGTCCCAGTCGTTAAGTTCTTCCTCGTGGTTATCATACCAGACCTTCGCCGTGCCTTGTAGGTAGAACACCAGGTTAGCTAACATAATCGTCGTATGTATGTATGTATGTATGTATGTATGTATGTATGTATGTATGTATGTATGTATGTATGTATGTATGTATGTATGTATGTATGTATGTATGTATGTATGTATGTATGTATGTATGTGTGTATGTGTATGTATGATGTATGTATGTATGTATGTAGTATGTATGTATGTATGTATGTATGTATGTATGTATGTATGTATGTATGTATGTATGTATGTATGTATGTATGTATGTATGTATGTATGTATGTATGTATGTATGTATGTATGTATGTAGTAATTTATTCTATGTCCTTATTTACGAACTTTTTCTAGCTTTTTAACGTATTAGTTCCGGTGTGTTACAACACATTTATTTTGTGAAAAGTGAAATAAAGTATGCCGGAAGCGTCCTGCTTCTAACTTGTTCCATAGAACCCCCAGTTAAAGCTATAAACCTCTTGCATAATGCCGACAACCCTGTGTGCACATTGGGTTCCAGCCACCATTGTGAAGGGTGATGATGATGATGTTTATTGGCATCCCCTTTGAAACGGGGGGAGGGGGGGGGGGAAAAGTCACCTTGATTTATTCAGGTTGTACTACATTTATCGCCATCTAGCCTTATGTCTATCTGATCTCGATCTTAACTTTTGTGTTTAAAACTTCTATCAATATATTGTATATTGGTCGACTTGCGGGCGAGTGCGGGACGCACGTAGGAAGTTTGTGGGCCGTGCGGGTTCTGCTGTACAGGTCTCAATGAGGTTGCTGGAGGCGTTCAGACATACACATAGGGTGTTCTGCTGTATAACGCGTCTGCGAGCGCAAGCTTGGTTCCGCGCAACACGATAGGTAGAATATATTTTGGCATTTTCTCGCGCTTGCGCCTCGAAGGCGCCGTTTACTACAATGCAGAAGTGGCGACGGGAAGACACTTTAGCTGCAGGAACTACAACTTTTGTCAGTATTAGGTCGTTCCCGATTCTATCAAAGCAAATTACACGAAAAAAGAAGCGCGGCATGCTGCGATATCGTATGTACTGGTTTAGCAACTCAGCGCCGTCATCAATAGCACGGCCAAAGGGACCTCGGAAGTGCTAGTATTCGGCCACACGATCGGGTCAGCTTGTCGCAGCCACCGCGGCTGCCCGTCATATCTTGATCAAGAAGCGTGGCTGCTGTCGCCAGCACGGCTTCAGGAGAGTGAGGCGTATCTCACGCGGCGCTGTAGCTTATGAGCGTGAAATACGGATAACTATACCATGTGTGTGCTGTACACATTCCTTTTAGCTGTTCTTAACTTCTACAATTAAGCCTGAAATACGAGCGAACGGTCGACACGACTGTAGCAGAGCCTGCGCGGCCCACAAACTTCCTATACGCGTGTCCTGCAGGCTCATCCGCACATTTGCCCTTCACGATGGTGGCGGAAACCTAATGTGCGCACAGAGTCGTCGTCGTTATGAAAGATGTCTATAGTATAATCTACCTACTTACACTATATCTAGATACCTTTACTGCTACGTTATACTGCGGTTGCACATTCCACGGCGAGTGTTGGAAAGACTCGCACACTCTCTGTTATACCACCTACCCTGCCCACTCGCATGGGAAGTCCGAGGGCGTGGGGGCACCAGCTGGCCCAAGGCCCTCTCCTCCATAGTTTGTGCCTATTTGTCTATTACATATATGCTTATAGCGGCTTTCTTTCCTTCTATGGAAGTTCACGGTTATCGTACCGATAGCATGTATTTCGCGTTGGTGGACTATACCTGACGAGAATTGAATGAACAGCCTCAGGCACGAGTTATACATGATCCCCTCTCGATTCTGTATAGCCACACGCCGCGGACCGCTACCATAAATACCTGAGGCTGTATTGGCTTCGCGCCGAATGTCCGCAAGCGTCACTATAGCCCTTCCTCACATTAAAATTCGCTATGTTGTTTCCTTCAGTCAAGTTGCTGTGGGCTGTTTTTAGTTAACGGGTGCCTACCGGCCGTTCATCCGGATACAACCTTCCGCGCAGGCGATAAGCGAACGTGACCCGTATTCCAGAGTGGAGCGCTGCAGAAGCGAGGTGCCGCGGTGCGATATTTGGACCAGCTCGCTTTCTTTCCCAAGGCAGTGCCTCGGTTTCTTCCGAGAACTTCTCGCGCAGTCTGATCGCACCCCGACTGATTTCGGTGGGAACGGATCGGTCGCTCTTTGCTTTAGATGTATGCTAAGAATTTCTGCCAGCCTACTTGGTCAGCTTCGTAATTCGCGCTCATAGCCAGCTTCTGCGTCGAACAACGCTGAACTGAAAGGCGTTGTCGCTAGGTTTTGTTCATGAAACAAACGCTGCTCAGATTTACGCGCAAGGGCACTGTCTTGGTCAAATTTGACGTCTTCGTGATTCCATCTGCCGCTTAAACGTAATATTTGTATGCAATTTCATACTACGAAAATAAGAAAAGGTAACTCTAGAGAAGCTTATCTAGTGCTGTTTGCAAGAAACAAAAGGAGGAAAAGTTTTAGCCCGTTTCATCGTTCAGCCACATAAACGACAAATCACATTAACCACAATGTTTAGCGTGTCCCAATCCGGAAAAAGCCTTCAATACGAGTAACATTTTATTAACAGCGGAAACACAGGCTATGTGTGAAACAGAGAAGTACACCTTATGGCTGTATTTCAAACGCAGTTCTGACATGGCGTGCCTAGACATAATGTGACGAAAAAGAAATAAAAGAGCCGAGCGCTTCGAACACATTTTAGACAACTCATGCGGCATTTGAGTCACTAAAAATATCAGCGAAACGCAAGAGCAAGCCTATTGGGGCAAAGTTCTCTGCTTAAAGTTTAGAGACAGACTCGTTCAGCTGAGTTTATAGCAATTTCGGTAAATGTATAAGAGGAAGGCTGTTGGGAGCGAAGACTGGTGACTGAGGCTGGCACAATCACAAGAGAATGTAATGTATAAAATAAGCCAAAAGAGAAGTGCACATGATTAAAAAATATGGTGTAAGATCCAGACAAAAAATAAATATCCAGTCACTTTTGTCAGCCAACAAAAAATGGCAGAAATATAATTAATTGGAGTTAAAACCATTTCTAGTTTACGTGAAGCATGCACTGAAGTGTATCTCTGCAAGCCTAATTAATGTTGAGGATGGACTGATTCAAGCTTGCACGGCATAATAGAGGGACTCGGCACCGATCATGCACCGATATCATGCGCTTTCTGTCGGTACTTGACTCCGCCTCTACTCCTTGAGAAAGGTAAGACATTTTTTCTCTAGTAACTTGAGTGGCGCCCTCTCACGTGTGACGTCAGCTGGGGGATTCTGCTGCAAGCCGCGGGCGACTGGCCTTACCCTGCCCGAGTTTTTGAAAACCGTGCGAGTCGTCAACTTCGTAGTAGAGTGTACGGAATGTTCGAGTACACTGCTCTGGGCATGCCTTAATTCGATACAGCGAGCCGGATTAAGCCACGAAATGTTGCTGCTCCTGCGGTGCAGAAGCAATCCGCCACTGCCGTAAAGTTTATAGCGATAAAGAAGCGCAAACACCGCATTGTGTTAATATTTTGTAAATTTAACGTTGCCCTTGAAATTCTCTTGAGTTCTTATTTACGACAACTCTACTTATAAGCTCATAGCTTGCTTGTTGCAGATTTGTTACGAAACAGTCTGTCCGTGGTAGGAATCACGGGCAGACTTTTAGGAGCAGACAGAGTAGTAGGAGCTTCTACGAGAGACTCTTTGAGATGGTGACAAGAGGAGCACTTGTAAACTAGAAGAGCAATGGGTGTCCCTGTGACGGCAATCGCGGATTTTCTGTGACGCCTGCGAAAATATCACTCTCTAGAATAAGAAATTTTCGGCGGTTATGAAATATCTGAAGCCTGTGGCAGAAGGCGGGAGAAAAACAGTGGACACAGCAAAGTGACGCAGTCATGTGTTGCACTGCTGATGTGCACAACTTGATTACTTCCATCGTGCCGCCAGCTTTGAGGGACATGTCACGAAGTCGGCTCAGCTCTGTGTGTCAGCTAGAAACAAGGGATACAAGTTTAATCACCCGGCTTCTGGGCCATACGCCTTTTTTTTTTTTTTTTGCTCTGGCCATTGTTAAAGCGCACAGTTTACGGGTGGGTGATATTTGTCCCATCGTGTTACGAAATCACGTGACAACCTCGGCCAAATACAGGTGCACGTCATATGCATTGGTATTGCGTCAACACGATACCAAAGCCGTGTAGACGAGTAGTGACGGGGCGAACTCTAGCAAGCGACTTTTTATATTTTTTTATGAATATGATATAAGGAGATGTTGACGCACAAATAAGGCGCCGGCTACTCCTTAGCTCTTGAATGGGCCTAACCTACAACATACAGGGTTCAATATTACATGTCAAATAACCTTCTCATACAAGCACTAGAACATAAAAAAATACTTGTCAAGCAACGTTTTCACAGTAACACCACAACGTAAAAAATACGCAGTGCATACAATAAACAAGTTAAATAACTCCACATTTTCTTTCTTTGGTCAGTTAGTAAGGTAAAAGATTGGGCTAGTTGGTTTTGCATCATCAGGTCATAGTAGCGCGAACTAAAACATATACACAAAGAAAGAGGCACACGGGGACAAGCCCTAACTTCTAACTTGATCAGTTAATTGCATCATTGTACAGGCTCCTGTGCGTAAAGTGAGATCGTATAAAGCATCGCAACACATCGTTGCAGCTTGACATCGTGTGACGTCTACGAATTCTCATGCTGCGAGTTCCTTCGTGATGTACGTACATGTACTGCACGCGACAGGGCACGCATATCATCATCCGAAAAGCGCAGCGCAGATCGGAATGGCCATGTATACCGCAGTTTCTCACATTCATTAGCAAAGGCTCGGGTTTTTTGCTCCCTGCATGTAGCATTTAGCATTTTGTTAGGGTTACGTCCTCCTTGTGCGTTAATAAGTTCGGGTTGGTAGGGTGGCTGGTCAGGCGAGCCCCGCCAGTCGAGCACTCACTTTTTGAGGCAGTGAGCAGCGGTGACGAGGTGCCTCTCGGTCAGCATGCTGGCACCGCAGAACGGGAAGGGTTTGGACAGCCCGGTCACGTTCTTTTGGAGGCTGGCCTGCGTTTATGCGTAAGTGTTTATATGCACGGATAACTAGGCGGCCGTGAGACAGTCTCCAACAGCAGTGTTTGAGATGCACACAACACACAGAGCTTTTCTTTTGCAATGACTTTTTGACTTATTGTCGTTTGGGAGCATCTTCGCTATCGTCTCGTTCACTATCGGACGCGTTTTATGTCGTCGACTCTACAAGCGGTTTTGTAAATATTGGCACTCAAAGTCGCTCTGTCCAGACCAGGTTTTATTTAAAGTTAAGTTACATAATCTAAACGGCTTTAAGTGCTTGAAATCAACTATTTCAAAATAAATCAAACATGAACACAGTACGGTTTTGTAATGGATGCAGAAAAATAAAGACAGTAACCCGTTATATAAGCATCATACATGTAAATGGGGTGTCCCAGCTAACGTTAGCCAAGCTCGATGCAAGATGCACGATGCAAGATACGATTTTAAGACCTACGGTGTGTGATCGTCAGACCTCTGACGACCGAACACCGTAAGTCTTATAGTGGGATCTTGCACTGCATCTTTTTTTTATCTTTCTTTTCGTTGAACAGCTTGGCTAACGTTGGCTGGGACACACGGTAGACTAAGCGCGTTCCCCATAGCCTTCCCGTCTGGGCTACAACTGCGGCGTCCGCCTACATCCTTCGAACTCCCGCTACCCCCTCACCCCACCTGATCGATGCTGCTCTATGGTCATTGCTCTCGCTCTGACTCGCTTTGATAGTGGTTGCAAGCTCAGGCACTTACGGGGGGGGGGGGGGGGGGGGGTAACATGAGAAGCGATCACGGCGCTTTTCTGTGCCAGCCTGCGCCCTCCGGAAGGAGCAGCGTGCAGGTTTGCGAAAGTTTCGTACACAGTCGACCGCCTTTACATCGACATGACCTGTATAACGACGGATTTTATATGTCCCGGCCGAATTTTTATCTTTCATGTGTACTGTGAATGCCTTTACAGCGCAGACCATTACGACGAATTTGTTTGTACAATGAAGGAATATAAGCGTCCCCGAGGGCTGACGAACAGACGTAGCGGCGTCGCCGGTATACCCTCCGTAGCCGCCACAGAATGGCGGTGGGCATAGGAAGCGCCGGCCGACACCACAACAAAGACCGCGCGGGAGGGTTCAATCACCGCAGTAGCTATGCGGTGTAGGCCGCATAGAGCCAGTCGACGAACTAAGCATAGTAACTGTACTTTGCGTCACTCCCAGATTTCGCCGCTGAGCATACCGCGAACCTCGTTGCCATAGCGTCGGCTGCAGTCGAACATTCCGTCAGATTAAGCGTGCGGCAGAAAGTGAGCTACTTAATTCTCTCAGTGTCTCATGAATTCATGGCAAAATAACGGATTTCTGTTGCTGAACGTTCTTAGCGTGCCCCATTACGAGCGATACGCCACACGATCTTTACAATTAACCTATATACGTCGTAACTATAGCGAAGGATTTTGGATGTCCCAAGTTATAAAGGCGTTTGACTGTATAGGAGGCCGACTTGGGCTTGTCTCTTTCGGTGAGTCGCTTGTCAAATTATACAATGCTTGGGGGTGTTGGATATATCTTAGTACATAAAATGGTAGTTTGATGCATAATAGCAAAATCAAGAGCCATTTAACATGACCGGAAACAGTTTAGTACATGGCGCCAGGACTGGAGCACTCATTTAAATCAACACCACCCGAAAAAAATCGAGAAATGCAACTAATTGGTTATAGCGAAAGCTAATGCTGAAATAAGTGTTTACGAACGGGTTTCGGCCGTCGTCACTCAAAGGTTTAATCGGTTACCGCCATATTCTGAAATGTGCATGAAAGAGGAGCTACAAAGCATATTTTTGTTCAAACGAGGAAAATTTTAAAGTTCATTCTACATAGACAAAATATGCCGCTTCTTTCGAGATATTTTCTAAGCCGTGCCGCTTGTTTGGGCTTGTTTTCATGTCCACTTGTTTGCCCGTGCACATTTTCGTTTATTGCTGAGCAACATACGAAAGGCGCGAAAGGAGGAGGCGAGCACATACGCTCGTTCCTTCGCGAATGTGTCCTTCGTCTCTTGCTATAGGCGCGAAATAAAGACACGGATTTCCATAGACGGCCTTGGGATTGCCATTTTCGTAGCGTCTCGTTTAGCTTTTTTAGTTTTTGTGCCTCAATTCAAAGAGAAGTAATGATTGCAGGCGGAAATACACTGAAAAAGGTGGCAAAGTGCGCGAAGACCTCGTGTGATTATAGCTGTACAATATACGGCAATGAAGTCTCGAATATAAGGACGTCATAAAGAGGAAGGGGGGGGGGGGGAGGCAGTGCATTAAAGTGAGTTACATGCATAAACATGGGCCGCTATAATGTACGGTTTTCTTTCTCTGTATTCCCTTCTTATCATCGACCGTTCACGGATCTCAGTGTTAATGTGGGTGGGCCACTGACTAAGCGCGAAAAAGACTATCATTACGTTATCCCGGCCATGGGTGTGTTCACAATAAATAAATATTGTATTGTGAGGCCCATAGTTAAAAGAAACGACACGAAGAAAGCCGAGACGTGTGAAATCATATTTCTGCACAAAAGTATTTTTCACGATAAAAACCAAACTACAGCCATCCGCTGCAAGGAGCATGGGTGGTAATAAATATTACAGCATGACCTGCTTACAAAGTGAGAATATATAACGGGAGTGAGCACTGGAATTGTGAACGATTTAGGGGCAGTGTTTGATTTTGCTAGTTAGCTATTACACTTATATATGTACGTATATATTGTAGGGGTGAAACCAGCTCGATAGAATGCTATAGATTAAGAACTGGAATTTCACTTGTGTTCCAGGATATCGCAGTTAGCTTTTAGATAGCTATTTATGTAAGAGCTGGAAGAGTAACCTAAGTTCCCTAAACGCTAAATTTAGAAGAGAAATAAACTAAAAGAATACCTTGCCCTGTTTCTGACTCATGTATCGACAACATGGCAGAAGGCGGCTGCTTCTTAATTGTATACACGTAAGTGCATGCATTTTAGTAAGATGCTTTCGGCGGTCGATCTGCCCCTGTCTGGCGTAGTGACTGTGATGTGATTGTTAGTGCGGCAAGCCGTTTATATGACGGCCCATCTGACATGTCCATGTTCGGAGTGAGGAATTTTGTCTGTTCGCAGTTACACAATTCGAGAGAGGTCGATCATTGCAAGTACTTGCGCGGTTGCTTTCTATAACACGAAGTAACTTGGCGTACGCGTTTAACTATAACCTACATGCCCCTTGAATTAAAGTAGAAGGTGAATTGTCTCTCATTTTATCCTGTGCTAGATGTGCAGAACCTAATGTTTTCCTTCACCATTTAACATGGTTCTGGTACTGGAAGACGGTCGTTCGGGAAACGACCATTTTCAGGTTATTACGCACATACATTTATGCACCCCTTGCTGTTTTGTGCGAAAATTCGTACGGCATATAAACGGCATATAAACGGCATATATACGGCATATAAACAAAAATTAGATTTACAAGAGCAAATGGTTGCTGTTCGTACCATGAATGGGATAGGCTCACCAGCGTCCCGGCCTCCGACCACCCTCCTGGAGCGGTGCTGCTCCGAGGCAGCGCTCGGGCAAAGGGGCCCTGCATTCAGATAAAAGTGGTGGTTCTCTGGGTATCACATTTGAACGCCTGTTATGTCTAGAAGCACAACTATGTGAACAAATTTCGAAAGCGCAGAATGTTTTGGCGTGTGGTCGCAGCCCGGACGCTCGGCTATAAGTTTGAAGCCTTTCAAAGCTATAGTTTAATTTTGGCAGTTTCGAGTAGTTGTGCATGGCAGGCTAACCACAGCGCGCAAGCCAAGGAACGAAGATGAAAAAGACAAGGCCTTGTAATCTCGAAGCTGTGGTCGAGTATCCTGAATGTTGGTTATATTCATTCCTATTCTGTCTGGCCGTCAGGTTAGAAAGTTTCTTTGTCACTCGCCAAACTTATCGGCCCATGCATGGCCGTCAAAAAATCAGCTTATCGGAGAGCGATGAACTTGCTTGAACATTTCCTATAGGGATTGTGCAGCCGCTGCATGGCGCGACGGCGCAGCAAACAGCTCCACCAATGGCTGAAATTTTATCAGCGGCATGTGAAGCGCACGACACTTCGGATCATAGGCCGGCAAAATAAATTAACTCGCTCAGGCTCATCAAATAGACCTATCCTGTACATCGGACAGAGTCCTGTACTGAACGTCGGACAACTATTCTGTACGATCGTTTTTGATCTTGTGACCATTTCCTTGTACGCGGAACATTCTCTTTCGTTCCCTACTTTCTATTCTGTCATCCTTGTTTCCCCTCTGTAATGTTTCTATTCTCTCATCCTTGTTTTCGCCTCTGTAATGTAACTAAGGATTCACTTTTCTGGTTAATCTCCTTACCTTCCTCTCTTTATATTCTCTCTCAGACTCATCCAAATAAGGCTCAGGCAGGTCCACTTAGTCTCACCGACTCATGCTTGTGCTCACCCAGACTCATTCAATCATGGGCTCGACTACACTCGTGGAACCACAGTCAGATTCATTCTGAATCATGAGGACTAAACCTCGCACGAAGTCTCGTGGACTTAAAAACAAAGGGAGTCACATGTGATTCAGACATACCGGCGCAAGTTGCGTCTTCGTACTTTGTTTTCACTATTATTAATACACTTCAATTAAAACCACAAATAACATCATCTACGCTTTCGATGACTTCACTGTCTCCCACTTTAACTCGCCTCCAGTCACCCCGCTTCATGCTCAAACTTACGGGGGCTTATGTCAACTTGCTCACACACACTGGGACTCACTTCGGTTAACTCGGGCTTTGACTCGCGTGTGGCTCTTTATCTGTGTGAGTCGATTCATGCAGTGAGTTCCTGGGCGTACTCGTATGTTCCGAAGAGCTGGGCGCACGGCTTGGTCAGTATATTCCGCCGTGGTTTTAGGCAGTTTGTATTTCCTATGTAACACTTCTGAGCTTTGAACATAAAAAGTGGTGGGAACATCCGCACGACTGATCGTGCGCTTGTGAAATGAAGTCGCACGAAAGAGGTATTTAATGTAGTCTGAATTGGAAATTTAGAGTTCAATTCAGAGCCTGCATAAAACGAAATCGATGCAAATCGACTTGTAGCACCTTCGCTAGCCGCCTCTGCAGACGGATCAAAAGTTTATCGCGCTGCGGTCACATTGTGATTGTTGGTTTGCCTCGGACCGCGTATCATCTGTGTCTTTACGTATGAAGCCTGAACACATTTATTGGTCGACATTGTAGTAGCAGCTCGCGCAAAAAATAGGACAATAAAGGCAGTCGACGCATGCGCTAAAAGCGTTCACGACATAAGGGCTAACGACACAGCGTCGTCCGTCTTCCTTTGCCCCATTTTTTTTTTTTTTTGCAGTGTTAGTCTTACTCACGATCCTGAGGAGAGTCTTGTTGTTTCACTTCTAAATAAGAATTTGGAGGTTTCACTCAGCAGTGGATGAAATCATTAAAACCTGCAGGTTACACTCGATGTGCAGGGGTCTAGGGCTCCTCAAGCTGCTTGCATGCAGCTTTTACCTCGACCGCCTCCCTCCAAGAGAATGGGGAAATAAAGAATAAAGAAATATTTAGGGGATACACGTCGATTGATTAAATGACATATTTAAGCTCAGAATGAACTTAGAGGAAAATTTGATGATTTCAAGCGGATGAAATACATTTTCATGGGAATTGTGAAGGATAGGGCATTGCTTTCCTGTTTTGGCTTCCATGAAAGCAATAATTCACTCTTGGACACTGCAAGCAACCCACGCTATAGCGAGCACTTTGAACCAGCTGCAGCTGTGGCAGTAC
The DNA here is from genome assembly GCF_013339745.2 of Dermacentor silvarum. Classification (NCBI taxonomy): domain Eukaryota; kingdom Metazoa; phylum Arthropoda; class Arachnida; order Ixodida; family Ixodidae; genus Dermacentor; species Dermacentor silvarum. Next base: position 14,206,676 of record NC_051154.1, on the reverse strand, counting down.
CGATGCACTATTAAACTTTTTTTTTATTAGAAAAGCACAAGTGTTGCACAGATTTACGTCGGCATCGAGGACGTTTTTCAAGCTAATACAATATTTTATTATTACAGATGATCCACGTGGTGTCATTTCTGTTGTTCATGATCACAGATTTGTCGGGCAAGACAACAAATCCTAAATAAGTTGCCACATGTTTCGTACTTCTTGCCAGCTTTCAGGAACAATTCATTTCACCAGTCGACGTCATGGTCCTGCGAAAGTTTGGCATTGCAATGCTACGGAAGGCGTTGTACGATGCGCTCTCTCTTGTACGGTAATGCCATCGTTATAAATTATGCTCGCTGAACCTTTAGTTTAGGCTAAAAAACAGGTGTGATTTTATTCTCAGTTCTCTGTGTGTGTATTCTCTCTCTCTCACACACACACACACACACACACACACACACACACACACACACACACACACACACACACACACACACACACACACACACACACACACTCACACACACACTCACACACACACACACACACACACACACACACACACACACACACACACCACACACACACACACACACACACACACACACACACACACACACACACACACACACACACACACACACACACACACACACACACACACACACCACACACACACACACACACACACACACACACACACACACACACACACACACACACACACACAAACACATCACACACACACACACACACACACACACACACACACACACACACACACACACACACACACACACACACACACACACACACACGCACACACACACACACGCACGCACGCACGCACACACACACCACCACCACGCACGCACGCACGCACGCACGCACGCACGCACGCACGCACGCACGAGAGAGAGAGAGAGAGAGAGAGAGAGAGAGAGAGAGGCGCTGTGTGTGTGTAAAGTCAACATTCTTTCCAACGCGACCGCATGCGTTCGCGTCTTCCGGCGTAAGCCTCCTACTAGCGGCTTCTCATAATGTTCTTTCTGATGCGACTTACATATGCATGTATTATTTCGTTCACATAGTGCTGTTCGATATTTAGGCGATAGGTGTTTTGGCTCCTCCTAAAGTTCTTGCGTGATACATGGTTGGAAAGTGAATGGTGAGCCGTGTGAGTCGGGGTTTGGAAAACGCGCAATGTATTAGGCTCCGTGTCAACTTGTTTTTGATACATCTTGTTGTTAGGTGGGCTGTGATGTGTTTCAGATTGTATCGCGTTTGATAGGTGGCGTTCAGGCGGAGAAATTTCCGGCAACATTTGCAAGGCTAGGTCCGCCTGCACCAAGGAACGCCCCTCTTCTTCCTGCTGTTTCTCTTCCTCCTTCGTATAGCGCAGGCTGAGAGTCCACTTCGCAAAATGTTTGAAACACAAACGAAAATTCAAGCGTCACTATAGTGCCTTCTATCATCAGATATTCTGATTACGCGAGTATGTTCATAGAGTCTGATACTGCTGGAAAACATTGTGCCACAGCTAATACTACTCTTAATTGGTAAGCTAAATGACTGGAACATTGCAAATTCAGCGCCAAATAAATATTAAACAACTAAAGCACTTTCCGTTATTCCATACCAGAAACCGTACTCACAAAGCTTTTCTTTCGTAAGTGCTTTTGGCCATTGTCCGGCCACCTTCGCTTTGGTATGCCTAGTATTAGGATTGACTAAAATTTTATTTTACGAACAATTCTAAAGTAAAAGCTCTTTGGAGATACGGGCTCAGAAGCGTGGAAGTTATAATTTTGTTGTCAGTATTGGTCAAAACACAATCGAATTGGTCTGAGACGAAAGTCTTAGGAGTCTTATTCAATGAACATTTGCTATGGAACTCGCAAATGAACCAAGTTCTTGCTAATCTAGCAAAAATTGTTGGAGTCTTATGTGGTGCTGTCGACATATATACTGTCTACAAGTTTCAGAATTTTCATGTACAGTGTACTCTTTTCAGCTCAGATAACCTATATTATTCCTTAGTATTAGGGGTGTGCGAATATTCGAAACTTTCGAATAATGAATCAAATTCGATTCGGTCTTCGAAGTGAATAGTCACTATTCGTAAATGCGAAGATTTTTCGAATACTTTATTAGCGAAGGCGGACAACCAATAGCAAAGAGCACTTATGAGCGCAAAGCTTTGTGAATTCGGCCCCTATTTATTACGTGCTATATTTTACTGTTTTTACAATTACCCGCCGCGATAACCCAGTAGCTATGGCGCGGCGCTGCTGAGCTCGAGGTCGCGGATGCGATGGGGCGGAAGGCAAAAATGCCTGTGTACCATGCATTGCATGCAAGTTAAAGAACCGCAGGTGGTTGAAATTAATCCGGAGTCTCCCACTACGGCGTGCATCATACTTATATCGTGGTTTTGGCACATAATACCCCAGAATTAAAAAAAGGGGTATTTGAGAGAAGATAACTGCTATTGCCAGAGATTCTTGGTTTTAGTGCGCACCAGAAATAGTGCGGTAACTTCAAGAGTTATTTATTCAGAATTTTAATTATGGTATTGATTAACTTCATAACATTTTAATTCTTTTGGTATTTTAACTAATACATCTAATTGATTAGTTAAACAAAATGTGAGCGAGTATCGGTGAGCGTGAGTGACTGCTGATGAGTGTAAGTGGACTTGAGTAGGAACGTCAATGGGTGCCGGTAATTGAGAGTGGACGTGAGTGTGAGGGTGAATCCTAAAGAAAATGTTGGAATATCTCACTGGCATTCACACACGTGCATACTCTTTATTTATTTGTATTTATTAATACTGTCAACCCAAGGGCTGATATAGGAGTGGAATACACTAGCACGTACAATGGATACAGTAGAAGCAACTCAAAGAGATGCGCAAACACTTCAGCAGAGAAGCAATTGAGTTTAAATTGCAATGCACTGTACAAGCTCCAAAAAGGAACACTGCAGTTTTGGGAAAGTTAAGCTTTACATATTAGTTAGCGATAAAAATATTTCGTATACACTCGTGTCCATCCGATCTCACTTTCGTTTATACGCCCACTCACACTGTGCGGTAATCATTCACGTTCATTCTCGCGTCCTACTTGCGCTCTTCGTCACTCACTCAGACTGTGAAGTGAACGTGATTGAGCACGTCGACTTATGAATATTGGTGAGTTACTGTGAGTGAGCGTCCACTTATTTTGCCAACCTATGGTTTGTATTACTATCTTCAACGCACATGTGGAAATTACGAAATTTATATGGGTCAGTACTCAGAGCATGCTCACTTGGAAGTAATCCTTCAAGGTGATGGCTAGGATAGTAACGGAACGTTTGTAAAGCAACTTATAAAGCCACAAGGTTTGTCAAGAAGCTACGTTCGGCATACAACGCGGCTGATCATAATGAACATAATTTAGATATAATGTGGTTGGTCTTCTGACGTCGGTGCAGCACCACAGATTTCCAGTTGCCAGTTGCGGCATTGTGAACGTCGATACGAAAGGTAGTTTGGCGGGCTATCTTGGGCGCCTTGCAAGATGTTGGCCATCACATGTTTCGCTATCCACTATCTACGTGTAAGATTTTTCTTTCTTTATTGTCATGAGTGAGAATGAGAATGTACCAATAACGTCCTCCTATCACACTTACCATGGTTTTCCGCAAGGTGGCACGTTGTGCCCAGATATATACGCGTTCCAACTTTATGCTCTTTAGTATCTTGGATTTGCTGATTCTAACTGTAAAGATATCAATCTGTGCTGGCGACATCTGCGAATGGCATCAGGTGTAGCGAACCTATTCATTGACACTAGGCAATAAATTAATGCTAGACAAAGGCCGCGACCAAGAGTGTCGTTCTACCGACATAGGCAAGGCCAGACCTCTCTCCGGAAAAGTGCCCTTTTGTTGTGTTAACGTATCAACCAATACGGCACCTTTTGCCTTACGCGTCAATGGCTGAAAGATTCTTAACAATAAAACACACCGATATCTCGCAGTCATTATCGACAAATACGTCTTACGGAGCCCTGACATGCATTGCTGGCTGCAACTGTTCATCTCACATTTCTCGGCTAGAAATCGTGCAGTCGAAGTTGCAATCCAACAATTGAAAACCCGAAGCTCGCTGCGGTATAGCGCGCCTGCACGATATCTAGGAACTACTTGCGCGATCCGTGCACTTCTCCGAGCCTGACGTGTATTGATGAGGCGTGTCTTGCCCTCCCGTGATCACCCGATCACTATTAGCCGCATGAAGCTTTATCTTACTCCATCATGCCTACCTGCCATCAGCATTTACGCTTGCTAGAAGAGCATTGTCATCTTTGTGGTGTATGCGACAATCCAAAATGCGCCAAAATATTCCTGGCAGCATAAGAAAAGCTAGAGAACAACCGGGACTTTAAAAGAAGCTAAGCTGCAAAATTATTCTGTACGATGTGTGCAGCCTCCTGAATACACGTTTATACTGATGCTGATGTTTATTCGGTCCTCATGCGCAGTATATTCATTCTTAGAAACTGCGCAGTTAATGATAGGACGAGCGTAAGCCGACAGACACGGACGAGCGCAGAGCTGTAATGGCGGCGTTTTTTTCCAGCTTCATTACAAGAAACACGAAAAGTTGTGAGTTGAGTCTGATGGACCCGTTCGCACTTTACACACAAAATTTTGCTGGGAGCCTTCTCTGTAGCTACACTTTCACTGCAAATATTTGCATGCGATGCGAAATTTCGCTGGAGTTGTTCTTTTTAAAAAGTACACGTCTAAAATTGATTATAAAGTTCAATAATAAAATAAATGAATAATTTCCCCCATGATTTTCTTAGCGTTACGTTCTTTTTGGCTTCGTGTGGTTGTTCATGTTTGAACAGTCGGCCATACGGACCGCGGCATCTGAAAAAAGCTAAATATCTGAGCAGCCTCGGAAGGCCCAGCCTGCTATTTAGATTTTCCAATTGTAGTAGTATATAGGAACAACATGATGTTGTATTGTTTTACTGGCTGCGGTCGCAAACTGCTCGGAAATTCAACGTTTTCTCAGATCCTGCGGTCCGTAAGGTTTTGGGGTTCACTGTACATAAATACCTACGAGAGACAGACGGTATTCTTGCTTTTGCAGATCTAGAAAACTGTTGTTGTTGTTGTTGTCTTCATGTGCCTCGCTATGATCGCCCGGAGTTAGACACGCAGCCTTCCTGCAGCCGCGCCTTATCAAAAGGAAGCAGGGATGTACTGACGTCTATATTATAGAGAGCAAATATTTCCGCAAGTCAGCCGTCGTAAAAATGAAATAAAATTAAATCGTGGGGTTTTACGTGCCAAAACCACGATCTGATTATGAGGCACGCCGTAGTGGAGCACTCCGAAAATTTGGACCATCTGGGGTTTTTTAACGTGCACCTAAATCTAAGTACATGGGTGTTTTTGCATTTCGCCCCCATCGAAATGCGGCCGCCGTGGCCGGGATTCGATCCCGCGACCATGTCAGCCGTCGTATGGACTACCATATAGGTATAATCCGGCACTTAAGAGGGCGCCCTAGCTCGCGGTCAACTCCGATTTAACTATTCACAAATACTCTGGAAACGAAGAAACGCTCTCATTAAACAACCGCTAGGACCGTCTTGAATGAAATTTTTAAAGCGTTTAACTGTGTTAGGAAACTAGCCTTGGGTAATTATTATTATTAGTAACCGCGATTTTGGGCCGATCCCGAAGATAGCGAAACCTAACAACGGTAAAAACTGCACTCTGGTACCGGTGGTGATGGTATCGACGCAGGTACCGTCTCAAAATGCAAGCTGTCCCAGTTCCCTGGTGACAGTTTGCATTTTGAGACGCTGTCGTTGAGACGCTGCGCCTCTTGTCGCAAACGCTGCATGGTTTTCCGAACTGGTCCTCGAAGAAGCGGCGCTTGAAGTACACCGGCTCGCTCTCTCATGTACGGGTAAGGCACGGTGGTAAGAAGAGCACCACTCATAACGCATAGTGCGACAAAGCATAGGGGAAGCTATATGTAGTTTTAATTGAAGGGCAACATAGTGCCTCAAATAACCACCTCCCAAAGCATGCTAAACGCATTCTTGGATGGCAATAGGTCGGTTGTTCATATATATATATATATATATATATATATATACATATAGTATATACATATATATGTATATATGTATATGTATATTTGTATTGAAGGAACAAATTGCAATCTTATTATATTGGCTATTGAAAGTAGCATATAATGTAGGGGGTGAACATTTCAATAGAACTTCTAGAAATTGTTAAATTAAAACAGGCTATAGCAAGAAATTTACAACTCAGTAACTCTGCTCCAAGCCAGGTATCAGAATTTCGTAATCTGTATCGGTTAGATCGTCTAAACTGCACAGCTAGTGGACAACTCTCGTGAAGTTATTGAATTTTTTACGGGAGTTCCGCGGAAGTTTTACTCAGAAACTAATACGATATTTCAGACAGATGTTTAATATATCGAATTTGTCGATTTAGGTGCAACATTTTATGCAAACGGTAATGCATCATATATTTTTTAATTATCGGATTTCCAGCAAAATGTGAAAGATAATTTATGGCCTAAATGAAAAATGTGCTCCAAACAGTAGGTAGATTTTAGCTGTCCTTTCAAGTTCAATAAACTTCAACAAAATCGATTCAGTGAATGGCAAACAAACGCGTTCTGTGTTCCTATGTATTCATTTATTTTTGATTACATACCATAACCCCCATGTGGATAATGCGCTATATGCAATGAAAGGCAACATTAAGAATCTTTCAAGCAGATTACACAATGTGACCTTTTGGTATCATTTGTTAAACCGTCTCAGTTTGTTGTCATCCTTGAAAAAAAAGTACATCTACTGACGGTCGGGAGCAAGTTTGTTAGTCAGTGGGTGGAGGTAGTGGTCCGATAATCCTTGCTCTACCGACACATTATGAGAAGAAAATTTTCGGGCACAAGATAAAGAACACAAAAGTGAGATCCTTGCTCGCGTGTCGGCGTTTGTACGACTTGGATTAAGTCATGAGTAAGCATAATGTCAAAAATAGGACCAGAATGCTGGCTACTCATAAAAAAACCTGAAGATCCCACTTGACAGTTCGTAAGCTAAAATCATCGACTATAATAACATTAGATTTATGGTATCGGGTGAAGCGTGCTGCAAATTTGTTCAGGAAGTCAATTAAGTGGGGCGTCAGGAGGCCTGCAAGCAGCATACAGCATTATTATATGACCACAGCAGTTTTATGCCCGAAAATTCGCACTCGGTAACACTTTCCCGTAAAACAGCAATTATTTTATTATTTAAGAGGGCTCCTCTAGTAGATTTGTCTTTTCTAAACACCTCTAAGTGGTATCACTTACGTCTTCATGCAGCCAGGTCTCAGAAAAACCGATATGAGGGTCGTGTTGTAACTACAGTTCTTTAAACGTCTGTAGACTCGTTGATTAAGTATGCGATTTTTTACTTCTTGGTTGTGTTATGTATGCAAATACCCACCGCTTTATGTTCCCCGTATTTAGTTTGTCTACGTTTATTTTAAATCAGCGTTACTTCTTTTCCTTGGTCCTTTTCAGCCTTTGCAATTTACCATAGATTCTTGCGCTTATGTAGCGCTGACTGAGAGTAGTCGTTTTGAAAGTACTTGCATGTATACCGTGTGTTCTTGCGAAGCCTATCAAAAAATTTTGAGGATCACCTGTGAGAGAAAGCACATTTCTAGTCCTTAAGCTGGATTACTCAGTCAAAAGGCCGGACATTACTTACACGAGAAATACAAATGCATAATTGGCTAATTAACAAGAGTTCACTAATTAACAACAGTTTACGGTAAATACTGCAGTTTAAGAATTGTAGCCGGAGAGTTCGCGAGGCTACAGTTCTAATTCGCAAGGCTCCTTGAAACGAATTCTGAGGATGAAAACTGGGGCGGTATTCTGTAAGAGTCTACCGAGTGGACTGTCCATTTCGGCTGTCGCTGATTGGCTACTGCTTGACGTGCAGGAAGGAGACTAGCTGGCACCTTCCTGCACATCGAGCAGCAGCCAATAAGCGACAGCCGAAATGGACAGTCCACTAGGTAGACTCTTACAGAATACCGCCCCTGTTTTGAGATACCAATTCTCAAAGTTTGCGGCGAAATACATTACCGTTCCAGTTATCTTCGTGCTTCAATGCATAAAACGGCGTCTTTTTTATGTGGAACACGCATTTTTACCCCACATTTGGCGGTGCATATCTCGAAATTGGTGTTGTCCTCTAAATTGATTCCAAGTAGATAGGCTTTGTAATGGCGCCGGCTACATTTCGTAAATTGTGATATGCGCCGATTTAGATAAAGCTGAATTGGTGAAATTTTCATAATTAGTCAATTACCAGCTCAAGAACGAGAATTGTACTATCTGCCACAGTACATTTCTAAAATTCTTGGGAGCCTTCGCAAGAACACCCAGTATTAGAAGACCCTTTGAATATACAAGGCCTCCCGAGGTATATTAACCTAGATGGGTTACTGCTGCTCAACACTTACAAGCTTCTGCTAATGTTTGCGCAATATGAATGAATGCCGAGTGATATTCACTTACGTTGGTCATCTTTGTATTGATTCCAGAACTGCAAAACAGAAAACAAAACAAAAAGTCATAATTAGGAAGCACTGTTTTATCTTCGCGCATTTGCGAACCGGTGAGCTTTCACAAATGGCTTGCGGATTTCCGTTTGCTATGTCGTTTACAGTCTTTTACTGCGTAGCTGTATATGGCTAATTTCCAGCGGATCGATATCCGTAGACCAAAAACCGTGGGCCGATCCCGAAGATAATGCAATACCGGGCCGACCCGCAGCGGAGGTGAAGCAGGCTTCAAGCACTCCGCCAACTTGCAAAAATAAGTTTAATATCTTGGGTCCAAATACAGCCCGTATCAGATATTAAGCTGATAAGAACAGATACTACATTTTGACTCGCGTCGTCCATGTCTACGTTCGCACCATACACGTGTACGCCCTCCCGCGTATTCAAACTATAGTGCCTACCAATCTGAGTGTCTTCTGTCTCCTGGCGTCATGCTCTACGTAGGCTCCTTTCCTCAGTTCTGCTCTGACTGTCAAATGGGTAAGCCGCGTGTTGTACGGTCTGAAGAAGAACAGCGTGCCTACCAAGAACGACGGCGTGAACAGAAAAGGGAATGGGCGCGGCGGCGGCGGAAAGATGCCACCGACTATGAGCGGGCCGCGGACTCCAAGCGTAAGCGTGCTGCCCGCCAGGACCGCGAGGCGGAAAGAAATGCGAACCGTCCATGTGGCTCCGATCCCGCAAACTTGGAACGTTTCACCGGAGCAACGGTCACTCCCCATATACACAGCTTTGCTGGTCATTCACCTTCACAGAGTGGAATGGCACTGAAGTTTTTCTTTAGATAAGTGCACCAAATGTTTGAAATTGCCTGTGATAGCTATCGCAATTTTAGCTTTGCAGTGAGGCTGACATTGCTTTCGAGAGAAATCACAATGTCTAATTTGATAATTAATTAAAAGAATATTTGTTTCAACACTGCGGCGTTATAGTTTGCTGACGACCTAAAACTGTTCAGAAAGGTTGAAAGCATGCCTGTCTGTTGCATGCCTGACTGTCGAGCAGTGGTGCGTGGCAAATGAACTTCAAGTGAGCATGAAGAAGACTTCAATGATGTCTCTCACTATTTTTCTGGCGATAAAGCACGGCGGGTGTATCGTGTACAGAGCCTTGGTGTCGAGATCGAGTGCAGTTTGAATTTTCGCTTACATGTGTAACACGTTATTATTCTAGCACCAGGAGTGCTCAGTGTGATACACCATAAAAATAACAAAAAAAAGTTCGCAGATTTCACTGTGTTCTGGTTCGCTACTACGGCATCATCCAATTTCGTCTTGAGTTTGCACCGGGGCGTTTCATTTACTCTTTAGATTAACAACTTCATTTAAAACGTACAAAATTTTATTCTTATTGATTGTATATGACAGGTATAACTGGCGCCGGTGGTTTTACAGCTGCATGCATTTGTATTTTGACAGATCTCGGACTGGCGTATTTGTCCGATTGGAGCCTTGGGCGCCACATAAGCTTTTTAAAAACGCCGAGTTGTGCACGGGTACGCTGGACTTTGATGCACCTTTGCCATCACTGCGTTTTCGTGTTCCGTGTGGCAAAACTCGCAGGTGTATACACACATTCTATCCGAATTTTTGAGCTGCTTGTACGATCACGCAATTGTAAAAAACTTTTACTACTACTACTACTACTACTACTACTACTACTACTACTACTACTACTACTACTACTACTACTACTACTACTACTAATAATAATAATAATAATAATAATAATAATAATAATAATAATAATAATAATAATAATAACACCAATAATCAATCAGTTATGCTTATTTAACGTACCCAGGAACAACCGTAAGGTCTGAGTGCTGGCGCACGCATTCATTAAAAACAAAAACAAAACGAAAAACGCCAGGAGAATATAATTAAAAAACAATAAATATGAAGAACAATTGTGAAAAGAGTGTACCTACAACAAAGCGCAAGGTAAATACAAAAGAAAAAGGAGGAGACAGGCAGTGGGACAATGCATGAAACTGTGACACAACAAGGCAACGCTTGGAAAAGAACGATGACAGCTAGTTTTGAAAACTATCAAGTTCAATAAAATAAGCGTTATAAAGACTCTGTAGTTTTTGAACAGTTGAGTGTTGGTGATGACAGGCAGGAACATGGACATGTCTATGTTCTCTGGTGATCATGCGCGGAATCTTGAATAATAATAGCAATAATAATAATAATAATCAAATGTTTATTATAATGCCCAGGAAGAGCTGCGGAGCCTTCGTACTGGTGCACTTAATAAGTAATACGTGCGACAAAATGTACACAGAAGACAAATTTGGTACACGTGAGGTCGAGAAACAGATAGGGAAACAGAAAACGAGGATACGGGTGTAAAAGGGAGTTAATTATACAACATGATTATCTAGTTAAACCTAAAACACAGGAAATGAACTATGAAATATGTTAATACGGGCAGAATACTTATTACATGTTTTTTGGAGTCGAGCTATAGGACAGTCTTAAATGCCACAAGGCCGCGCAGAAAACGCGGAATGCTGCCTTATGCTTTTGCTGCACGGAAAGTCGCACATGATCAAGAAGCATCGGACAATGTATAATGCCATGGACCACCTTACAGAGGAACGGAAGGTCTGATTTAATATTTCTTGATTTTAGCGGTGTAAGTTCAGGTATGTTTGTGTGGGCTGGACATATGGTCACCAGAACGGCAAAAGCGGTGCTTGAAAATAGATATCACTTTATTCTGGACGCGTTCAATGAAGATAGAATTAGATGTGCACGTTCCACACCAAACTACAGAGGCATACTGCGGTAGTTGAAGGCGCACAGTAGAATACAATTTCAGAAAGGTAACAGGGAAGTGGAAGTCGTGGGATATACGACGAACAATTCCAAGAGCGCGAAGGACACGTTGTTTCGCATATATGGCGTGTGAAGAGAAGCTTGGAGTTTTGTCGAAATATACACCCAGATCTTTTATTTCATCGAACCTGGGCAGTGGAGCATCCCGAAGGGTTTATGGAAATTGCACATAGTGTGTTTTAATACGATATCTTTAGAAGCATTTAAGAGTTGCTTATTGTTTCTGCATCAGTTTGAGAGCGAAAAAATGTCTTTTTGGAGGTCGGTGCAGTAGTGAACACTGTTGACAGTGTTAAGTAGCTTTAGGTCGTCAGCATATATAAGGAATGAAGAGTGATGAATTGCTGACGAAACGTCATTTATGTACAGTAGGAAGAGAAGAGGGCCAAGAACAGATCCTCAAGGAACTCCGCTAGTGACCTCATACATTACAGAACTCTGTCCATTAATGCCAACGAAGCACGATCTATTGCTTAGGTAATTAGATACCAGGGCAGTGACGGAAGAAGGTATGTTCATCTGCGTGGGCTTTGTAATGAGGAGCACGTACCAAACTACATCAAATGCTTTACTTAGGTCAAAGTAATGAGCGTCTAATGGGCCCCTACCATGTACCACACTAGAAGAATGGGTCATAAATGTGACCACGTTCGTTGCTGTGGAGCGCCCCGAGAAAAAAGCCACGTTGTTCATCTATTAAAATGCGCTTAGCACTAACAGAAAGCAGGGAATGTAAAAATTCGGCAGAGACACTTTAGACTGTTTATGTGTGGGAATGCGGAAGCATTATAGTTCCTTGGGTGAAACCTTTAGTCAGCCAGATGGCTGCGACGTGACATGTGCAATCACGCACGCGCTAGGCACACGTTTAGTCAGCCAGAACCTTGGAGCCACCGTGGCGTTGGGGAAGCGTGCTCGTCTTTCACCCCGGAGGGCCGGGCTCGATTGGCATCAATTCAGTGCCGGATTAAGGCGGGGGCTCTGGGGACTGCAGCCCCGGGCCCCCAACTTTCAGGGGCCCCGCTCGACCATTTGAAAAAAAAAAAGAAAGTTCCTTAGCTGGCTTGCTGCCCATGTTGTCATCGAAAACCGACGGCCGGAGCAACTTCTTGACAGCCGGAGCGTTCCTTCCGGCGAAAGCCTCGAGCTGGGCTTCGGTCTTTTCGGTACAGGGCGTTTCGGCGAAACATAACTCTGAGCATGGCACCAAAACAACGTAAGATATGCCTTTACCGTACAAACAATTCTAAATTGTGTAAAGAACAAAAAATTGTCGAAGTTTCACCTGAAAGGCGAAGCATCAATTGCGATAGCAAATTAGTAGAGATTAGTAGAATACGGAGTAAAGATAGTAGTTTTATCAGCTGTATAAACTTGGACATGCAGCAGCACCAGCAACGCGCAGAACTGTTGTCGACGCCGTCGGCGTTTTGCCAGCGTTCGCACCGAACGCGCGCGGCGTTGGTGACTGTTGCCGGTGCCCCTGGGGGCGGCTCGGAGGTTTTCGACGAGATCAGACTGGGACACTCGTTGAGCAGCGTCGGAAATCTTACCCACCTTCTAGCCTCGCAATGTTTTTATATAAATACGCATTTGGTGCCGCAGCTAGACGTCGCCTCCCCTCCCTCCCTCCTGTCCCCGCACGGCCTTTCGCACGACGGAAGAAGTGGCGTTTGCTCTCTATATACGGTGATTGTAAAGGATGAAAGAGACGCCTAATTCTGCAGCCTTTCAGGGAGCACGGCGCAGAACGCGCGTTTGCTCTCCGACGTGCGTTCGCTCCCCGTGAAAGCGCGCGTCCCTCGCGCGCTTTCACTCGCCCATACAGCGTCCAGAGCGCGGCGACGATTTCTTCGCCGTTGACGTCATACGGAACCTCACGGCGACGGCGACGGCGACGCCGACGGCAGAAATCCGCTTTGGAGTGTCCATATAATTGCTATCGCAATAATAAAGCTTCAGATTACAATCTCTAACAGTAGCAACAAGCAGTATAATCACTTGCAGACGCGACAGAATCGCCAGAAGGACGTGCACGTCAGATAATAACGGTTAAATAACAATAGAAATCACGCCAAGAAATTAGTTAAGATTGTGTATATTTTATTATGTATAAGGCAGATTATGTATATTTTATCACTAATCAGCAAACGTAACACGTGGGCTTCTAGAAATTCAGCGTCTTAAACCAGTCGTCATAATCGTCATCGTCGTCATTAGGGCCCCAATGATGCAGGTAGCCCCGGGCCCCGAAATTTCTTAATCCGGCACTGCATCGATCTGTCTCCTCTGGCCATGCTTTCAAAACAAAGTGAGTCGCGTGCCAAACTTCCTTTTCCCTCCTCGTCCAGTTTTCCTGCTCTAAACCAACAGATAACGCCTGCTGTATGTAATTCAGTGGTGGCCGAATACATCCAGCGAGAAACTTCATGCTCGGTACCAAAACTCGGGAAGAAAAAAATCTTTCTGGTACGTTGCCTGTAGGCGACACTCGTCTATGAAGGGTTATTGGAATAGCGCGTGATTTTGGACGGCTTCTTTAAATGTCGTAAACACCTTATACCTATGGCCTACCCCATTCTTGGGTCACTAGGTATGTGCTACTGGTTATGTGGCCATTCTTGACCAGTCCCCGAGAAGGTGCCACTGTAACGCAAGCCTTAAATAAATTTACGCATATGTCGTACTTATCTCTTCATACACCTCTCCTCACCAGTCTTTCCCTCGACAGAGATCAAGCATGACCCTCATGACGTCGCTGCGTGGACGTTACAAGGTGTGCATCCTCCTGACTTGGTGTTTGCAAGTTGCCGTAGCTTGTGAACAGTGTGTAGTGGATGAACACAAACAGGGCATGAAAATAAAGTTGTGATCTGTGCTGTACGTGAGAACTGCTTATGAGCATTGCACGAGAGATACGATAAAACATACACAACTGTTCGCATCGCATTGATTTAATTACCCGCTTCACATATATTTCAATATCTTGCGTTGGGGGATCTGCATAACTTCTTTCTTACTTATTTTCCCATCTTCGTCGTTGTACTGTAGTGCTGATAGCTTACTTTCCAACTTGTCCATAGTTTGCCAAGCCTGTCATCTATTTTTTGTTACATAAACTGATTTTGTTCGCAGAATATTGCTCGCTCTATTACTGAAAACACGAAGAGTATGAAGGAGCACAACACATATGAGTTCGAGCAACCTCATCGACACCGTCGATTGCTAGGAAGGTATACCCGTGATTCCCATGATCTACACCCAAAAATAACGCTTGATACCGAATGTGGATGTCGTTAACTCTCAAAATTTTTCTTGGAATTCGCAGCTCTATTTCAAAGCTCACCTTGGCGGTTCGATTTGTTCTGAGTACATGCAAATCAGCATCTGAAAGCAACGAATGTTATAGGGACTCCATTTGGCCACCACCGTTCTGTTAGCATGCTGACAATCCGAATGCAGGAAGTACAGCGATCGTAGTGAGAAATCTCATCTCGTCCTATTTCTATGCGTCTCACGTCGCTACGTCGACGTTCTTTGCGCGAAACGGAAGAGATGAGATTGCACCGTGCCTGCTCAAGATCAGAGACCTAATGCATGCGTACGGTACTCGGCGTACGTACAACAAGAACAGTTAATTAGCGTTGCCCCGATAACGGTTCTTAGGAAGCCTTAAATGCCGGGGGAACCTGCTGCGCGGACGGAATCTCAATCACGGATGGGTGTGCGTGGTCCTCTCGACGGGGAATGCGCGCTATTTGGCTCCGTGCCACTGCGGCCGCAAACGCGGCTTATGCATGTAGCAGGTATACGTATAGAACCACCATCTGTGTCAGTGGCAATGATTCCCATGTCGCTCACTTTCCCGGGACACCTGTAATTAAGCCGGAATATAATTGTTATACGTCAAGCGATTTGCAACTGGATCTGCACTAAAAAAAGCGACCTCCCCTAACTAAGTATGAAATCAGAGTCACTAAATGCGTGCGATGCTACAGTGCTGCGAGTACTGGGTGTCCCGCCAGCCAATGAGCAAAAAAATTCAGCTGTGTGTACGTCGCCGAGGAATAAGAACTCGCCCGTGGTTTGCCGATAATCCTTACGTGAATCTTCTATTCAACCCGTGGTGCATGGGAGCATTAGTGGCGACTAATAGGCGAGACATGGAGCCAGTTCTCGTTATCAAAACCTCTGCTGTACGTACCCCAGTTAGCGCTCACGCTCGAACGTTACGGGTATAGTATATGTCTGGGGCTACCTCGCTACACCTCTATACGTGGGCATATCTTTGTAAAAACCGCTTCGACCATACATCAGACATGGAACTCGCCACTAGCACTACCCCTCGGCAAACATGTGCAATTCACGACCGGAATGCCCCCACACGAGAACAGTTAGTGCGAAAAGGCACTTACTGACATCTGACCACGCGCCGAATCGCACGTCATAGGTGCCACACTGGGTGCTATACTAAGACCAATTGTTTGCATTTTAATCGTTGGCCAGTCAAAGAGATCTGTGCGTGGGAGAGTTGTGCGTGTAAGCGACTAGCCGGGCTTGCAGGCACGTGCTGTCGCGCAAGAGTTCTGGGATGTCTAAAAGTTCAGATCTGTGGTCGATCGCTCGGAAAGGGCAGTCCTCTCCGCCGCCCTTTCCCCCCGATGGCGGGTGCAGACGAGGAGTGCAATAACGTAAAGCTATTCCAAACTGTTTCTATTTCATTTGTGCAATCAGCCCTCCACGATTGGTCAAATGTTTTTCAGGCTACCCTCGCTTCGTCTGTCTGTCACGCAACTTCACAAAAACCGCGAAAACTCCCCATCTGGTATGACGTGTTCACACTGATTATGCATCATTAGACCGAACAAAAGAAAAATAATTACAGTATTTATGATTTCACACCTTGTTCACCATTAGCCCTTCGCTATTGGTCAAAAGTTTTCGGGATGCGCCCACTTCACTTTTCAGCCACGTGACGCCTCGTGATGCCACAAAACCGCGAAAACTCACCACGTCAAATTGACGTGCACGCATTAAGGACGCATTAATATGTCGAGAAAAACTATAAGACATCGGTCTGCCAGAACGTATAAGACATCGGTCTGCCAACTCTTCTTCTTTGAGGATCCGCTTTGAGGATTGTTAACCTTCCGTTGCACGCCGCCGCGATTTTTTATCAGCCACAACAATCTAAGCAAGGGGACGCAGGCTAATCCCAGACGCTGGCACCAACCTCCTCGTCCGGTTAACTACTTTCACTGCTCTGCCCCTTCAAAACCTTCTCCACTTCTGTGTGCTCCTCGCCTTTTGTCCGCCAATTAGATAAGAGAAATCTGTCGTAGGCAATCCTATGCGCTTCGAAAACAAACAAAAGTGACCTATAAACGAGGAGATCGTTTGATTGGGCGCTTCAAGCATGCAACCTTGCGGGTCACCGACCGATGCTTGCGTCGGCGGTTACATAAATTTTTTGTCTGGCGATTGGAGTAAAAACATATTGGAATTGTTTTACGTTATAGGGCCGTGGTTGACGGCTCTGTTATCTACGCAATTACGCAATGAAACAACGGCAACCAATATACGTCTTCAAGCGCATGATTCCTTTGATAAGGCGAATAGCCTTCCAGAAGCGTTCGGCTGTTCGCTTACACTGACAATCATCGCCAGTGGTTTCAGCACCATTTTATTAATATGAGTTGTGCTTTTTGTAATTATGATACATTTAGATAGTTTATGCATTACACGGTTTTATATAGTTGTGTGCAGTCTCATTGTGTTGTGTGTAGATACCGGGTGTTCAAAATTAAGATTTACGGAATTTTTAAAGATCGCCTGTGGCAGGTGGCATGATTCTTATCGTTGAGCTGGGTGATTCAAAGAGGCGGACATTAGTAGCATGAGAAATAGAAACATATATTCAACCAATTAACATAAATTGACTACTGAACTTCTCAGTTAATGAACTTACGACACATATTGCAATTTACGAATTGTAGCCGGTGAGCTTGCAAGACGCATCCACTTGAAATTAATTGTTTCGAGATACTATTTCACAAAGTGTGGGACGAAATTCATGGGCGTTCCAGTTACTTTTGTGCTTCAATGCATAAAAGAGCGTTTTGTTAAAAAGGTACGTGAAACAACATGCATTTATACGGCGAGTTTGATGGCGCATATCTCCAAACTGGTGTCATTCTGGAAAGTCATTCCAAGTGGGTACAGCTGACAAGCTCACCGGCTACAATTCGTAAATTGCAATATTTGTCGTAAAGTAATTAACTAAGAAGTTCATTAGTGAATTTTTGTTAATTAGTTGGATATGTGTTTCGATTTCTCGTGCTATTAATGTCCGCCACATCGAATAACCCAGCACTATCCACACCGCGCCGCGTTTGTGCAGGTATAGCTGTTAGCAAGGCGGAAACGGTAACGGTAGAGTGGTAACGCAGGGGGGGGGGGGGGGGGGGGGGGGGGGCGTTTGACAAGTGCTCAGCGAAGGCCAGTCGTGCAGTCATCGCCTCGGTTGACTAAAAGAACATATACTAAATACACTTTGAGAGGGCTACACTGTAGTATGCCGGCACTAGTATACTATTGTTTCCGTTGCGTATATATATATATATATATATATATATATATATATATATGTGTGTGTGTGTGTGTGTGTGGTGTGTGTGTGTGTGTGTGTGTGTGTGTGTGTGTGTGTGTGTGTGTGTGTGTGTGTGTGTGTGTGTGTGTGTGTGTGTGTGTGTGTGTGTGTGTGTGTGTGTGTGTGTGTGTGTGTGTGTGTGTGTGTGTGTGTGTGTGTGAATGATGGTTCACAATGTTGTGAGGTGGTGCAGCTTAATCAGTGCTTGATACAAGTGGAGGCGCTGAGTATGGCTGTTACTCGGAACGTGCTCGGCAACGGCAATTTCTTCCTTGACGCCGGGAAATCAGCTTTGTCGGCTGTGACGATGAGGCACGCGCGGCGGCCGCTCGCGTCAGACACCTGTTGCATCACAAAGTGGGACTGCGGCGTCGCACGGCCGTTTCCAGGAATCGCACTGTTTATTAACTTCCAGTCACGTTGGGCGATTATCAACTTGACCTCTCAACGTTCGCTTTGCACGTACCTCTAACTGCGAGCAGTGAACCTTCCGCAGTAAAGTTTACGTTTCCATTCATCAGTAATAACTGAAGCGATCGACGTTGCTGCGGCATCAAAACGGATGTTTCGATAATGACACCAAAACTGAAATAGTTCGAGTTTTCTTTTTTTTTTTCTGAGAGCTTTTCTTTTTAATAGGAGTATGTGATAAAGCTGCATTACTTGACACGGGAGGTGGTGCACTCAGAAGATCGTTTGCTGACCGAAATTCACAGCTGGCAGCGGTAAACATTGCAAGTTGTGCGACGATCGTCAATAAGAGCTCAGATGTAAGTTCAGTAATTGAATTGATTATTCTTACATTTTAAGCCACATTCTGCATTTGTGACTTGCCACGTGTACGACGCGCAGATACCGGTCCTCTTGCGTAAAAGCTTTTGGGATATCGTCTGGCAAATGCAATATGGCTCACCAACATCTAAAGCGCACCACGTAAGAAAGGTTGAGGCCATCAGGAATCGTTGTTTGGAAAGTGGTAGCCAGTGGATGTGGCATACCCCCCACCCCCTACTATCAACTTATCGCAAAATTAACCAGACTTGGTAAATAAATCAATATCTAATTCCCCCTAAACCATGCTAACGGCACCCAGCTCCGCGGGAATGTTGCTGGGATTGGCATTTCAGGGCGGTGATGGATGTAGCGTAATTTGGAGCCCCCGATCGATGTTGTTGACCGGGATAACGGTCACAATAGGGCCGGGATAACGTAACTATTTTATTCCGATTACTTTCTTTTCCGTGCTTATTCAGTCGTACGAGCAGTGCTCCGTTTGCGTTATGAGCAGCATCGGCCGGTCGGGAGTGGCTGATGATAAGAAATGAATACAACGGAGCGAAAGGCATCCTAGCTCGTATACTACATTGTACCACGGTCCGTATTTCGCACAAGCACTGCTTCATTACAGACGACGATGACAGCAATTCTCTTAGGCCAGATTACTACAGGACGTGACCTCAACGGTACAACACTATCTAGAAGGCTCTTTCAAGCCTAAAGGGATAGATAGATACACACACACGCGCACACACACACACACACACATACACACACACACACACACACACACACACACACACACACACACACACACACACACACACACACACACACACACACACACACACACACACACACCACACACACACACACACACACACACACACACACACACACACACACACACACACACACACACACACACACACACACACACACACACACACACACACGCGCGCACACGCACAAAGCACGAGGAAAAAACTGCGAATAAACAATTCAGTTACAACAGACACGGGGATTGGCTTAAACGGTATGCCGCATTGTCTCGAAGGTGTGCTATTAAGTTTCGCAGAATATAATTTGGTAACTGACGTAAATACAATTTGGGGTTCCTCATGTTGCACTGGAACGCTGGGCTATACGGGCATGACGCACTCCGGCGATATGAGAATTCCTAGATGCTCGGATGGTTAATACAGAGTCGTATTTGGAGCTTTATGTGTTTAATAACGCGGTAAACGCGGCGCCAATTGCTCGGAAGTCCCGGTCGCTCGGTCGGCGGCATCGGCGTCAGTCTGGCTATAACATCGTGTCGTTTTCAATGCTGCTATAGCGTCTGCCTCGGACTGAACTTTCCTACGGCACGGCGCTAGCGTTCTTGAAAGCATCGACCTGGCGTTCGAATCAATCAGCGCAGCTCCTGTCCACCCTACTTCTCATTCCTCCTCCGAACAAGTGGCGGTGCTCTTCCTCACACTGCTCACTCTCCTGCTCCCAACGCCGAGGTGAGGGCGGGGTGTTTCCGACATTCCTCAATCGCGAGGCACCGCTACTCCTCCTGTGGAATGCCTCCATTTTAAATTAAGACATGTAATTTAATGATAAAGAAAATGATTTAGTGGGGAGTCAAACAAGCATCCCAGAAGATACGAGTGCGCTTTCGCTACGTTATCAAGACCAACAGATGTTGATGGTGTGTCTGTGTGTACAGGTGACTTAGTCACGTGGTAATCGCGTCACGTGGCCAAATTGGTTGTATATGAAAAATTATGTCGATTTTATGCGTCACACGACACGGCACGTGACTTCTGTCAGTCAATAGACTCGTTGTTACGGCTCACGCGGTGCTTGTAGTGGATATGGTTTGTAAATGGGCGTTTCAGCTAAAGCGCATTTATTCGTTTCGAACGCAGCCTTACTATAGTAACATTCTCGCTTCGCCTCCTTGCCCATCACCTGCTGCTACTGCTTTCTATTTGTGACCATATTATACACTGTCTAACAATATAGTAACTGGAAACCGACCGAACACGCTAAGGTAGACCACGGCATGCGAAACTCGCGAACTCGTAGGTTGTTAGTAGAAGGCAGCACATATTTTACCCTTGTTACGCGCTTCTGTCAATTTCTTTGAGCATGGTGTCATGGTATAGATCATGGCCATATTGTGTTAGAGCTGTGGGTTGCGGAGAGAAGCAAGTGACGTTGACATGTGCTCTTTTGTTTGAGTGGTCGTCTCCGCAGCTGTCGTGGCACCGCCCAGTGTGGAAGCGGCGTCAGCATTGTGTGAAAGTGGCTGTGTGCAAGCGTACTGTATATCGAACACATCAGCTGCTGCCACATTTTGCTTTGATCTGTTTCGGCGGAGAGTTCTGCGCTATCCTGACACGTCATACTTTGCTGGTGGCCCCAGCGAAAAGAAGCAAGTTGTAACCAAATGAATTAGCACAGGCCATCAGCCTGACTTTGCCCTTCCCAATCATAAGACGTGACTCCTGTCACCTGTAACATCACTTAGGTAAATGCTAGCGCAAAAAAAAAAGGGGGGGGGGGGGGAGGTGATGCCTTATCTTAAAATGTTGCTGATGGTACGGTTTGGTACATGAACTCTATTCACCACGGAAAACGGTCATTAGTGCTCAAGTCAAACGAAGGCATGCCCTTTTACTTGTGATATCATAGTCATACTTAGATTTTGCACTGGTTTTCGAAGCCTCTTGTATGAAGCCATTTTCTGTGTCGTATGTAGCTGCGAGATGTGTAATCACGCTAAATTTTACTTGCGATAACAAATTACTTGGTGTTCACACTGGTTCGTGTCAAATTTTCTGAAACCTCTTGCGTGCCATGTCTAATCATGCAAAACATGCAATATGGGCCCATATTCCTATCGTATACAAGAAAATTTTATAGTTTTTGGACTACAAGGTAGAGAAAAGGTGGATTTCAAATACAAGGTGCGTCGTTTTAGCGCGTTAGGGCGCCGTAAAATAAGGATAGCAGACGTGGCGATATAGGATACGTTCGCGGAGGGGGTGGGTAGAGAGAGGAGGTAGCGCACGGATGCAGAGTGCGCAGCATGTGTAAGGCCGGAAAAGGTTGTAGCTGCGCGTTCACTGCAGGTGCAAAAGTTTATAGCGGAAGTTTCCGCAATTGGCTTTCCGCCACTGCGGTGTGCATGAGGCAGCTGGTGCCGGTGACATCAGCGCCACAGCCGCTGTGTGCGTTGGCCCCTTTCACTGACGTCATGACTAGCGCAAGCTATCGCAGTGCAGAATGCGGGGGATCTTTTCATGCTCTGAGTGAACTGCTGTCCTTGTCTGCGCGTTTCAGTGAGGGTAACCCTGCGGTCGCTCTGCGTGGCAGACTGGTGTCGAATTCTTCGTCGGTTCGCGTCGTTTGTAGTGTGCGGTCAGCGCGCCGCAGCGCGGCCTGAGCACGCAGTATCTGTTTAACAGCGCTTGTGCGTTGTTACGGTGGAGGTTTTCATGTTCTGAGTGACATTTCTGCTCTATTTATGCACCTGGTACTGATGCATTCATTGACCATTTTACTCGTTCTTTCGTTACTGACAGCAGAAGCTCAGGCGGCCCTGCCAAGACTAACGCTTTGGCTCTTCAAGAAAGAGGTACTTCATTGATAAAAAAATGGACAATATGACTTCTCCAGGCTTCCAAGGAAAATTAACTAATTATGAACAAAGAGGATATAAATATACCAAAGTGAGGAATGAAAGGAAGGGAGGTTGCCTTAGTATCGCATTTTCGCCTAAATATAGAAGGAAAAACACACTGCGAGCCTTAGCCCAGTGCATTCAACACAGTCGCATTTTGAGTAATTACCAGGACGGAATAAAACGAGAGAAGAGAGAAAAAAGAAAAGCGCGACCGGCATTTTCGTTTTCGCGCACGATCTATTCTCATACGATGATGACACCGTCTTACGCTTACTTTTTTTTTTTTTGTGCGCCCAATACGCGTGGTGGGTGTCTTGACCCACTGTTGAGCCATTAGTGGCCAAAAGACAAGCAAGTGTGCAGACATGAGCGCACAGACATGAATCAAAAGCAATGCGACACGCGGTACGTTTTCTGCTGACGTTATCACGCTCCAAACTCTGAATCGCACTATGGGTCCCAATTTTTAATTAGTAATGCCTGAAGTACCTCACTCGGAAAATATCGTGCATTCTTCCGTCTCGTTGTTTACGCGCCAGAAAAGAATCTTGAAGTGGAAGTATATCAGGATAACTGTCACAGAATAGTCAGCTCCAATTGGATTTACAGTAACTGCCGAATGTTTGCCTGTCGCTGACGAATGAAGCTCCAAGGCGTATCAGCCATCGGTGCGCCCGGGTTATTCCGTTCGTAACAACTGTTGGACAATTATAATAGCGGGCGATGTTTTAAAAGACGGCTCTTAGTAAAGAAAGTATCTTGCACCACCGCTAGTACTGTGCTTCCACCCTAGTGTTACGTAGCCACCTCAAACATTCATTAAACCAAAACGATTAACCGCCACTTAATTGGATTACTTTTCTTCTTATCGTCCGGCGGCCACCGGGCTCGCCGCATCTGTTCCGCACGTGTACGGATTTGGGAAAATGACTGCGCTTGGCTGCTACTAGCGGTCGCAGTTGTTCAAACTGCAACCTGTTTTAGGCGTTCACCCCACGCAGCTTGGCACAGGGGTACAGATGTTGCCGGAAGTGTTTCTGTTCCTGCTGCTAGAAGTGATGTCACACCAAGGTGAGTGGCCAAGCAAAATTTTGTAAATGACGGTTTCGTTGATGTGATTGACCAAATGGGCTCACGCTCAATGACCTGTTTGGAAAGTAAACACCGGCGTAGGTATGACAATTTCAGCTGTGTTGCTAACCTCAAAAATGTTTTTGTTTTTTGTCTTCTTTGCTTTTTTTTTTGTTTTCACAAAAGTCAGCAGTAGGGAGGGGCCGGTCTTCTATGTACTTTGTCCTGTACAGCACATTCTATTTTGCCTACCTCCATCCACTCAGCTTAAGCGCATTTCTTTCCTTTTTTTAATTGTGGGGAATTATACTCTGCGTAGGGGCATACTCTATTGCAGTGCAGAAGCGAATGTATAAATATTAAACAGACATTTGCCACACTTGTCCGTGCGATATAACATTAATTACTTTCCTCTCGAGTACCTACGAGACAACCCCTTGGTTTTTCGTTGGACAAGATTTTAAGGCACAGATTCCTGCTGAAGGCAACCGGGCGAAACGTCCGCCTGTGACACAGCGCCAGGAATTTTCATTACGTCATCGACTACATTGTTGCATCAAGACTTGACCTTCGCCCCAGCTCTTGATGTTTTCTTTTTCTTTCCCCTTTAACCTGTGCAGGGTGGCATACCGGGTTCACTCCTAGTTTACTTCGATCACCGCCTTTCTCTTATCGTTTTCTCTGTCTCCCTTCATATCGATTGCACTGTACCTTCGAAAAAAGAATAATCTACAGTTCAATTGAAACTAGAATGGACACTCGAAACATGACAATCTCAGGCAGCGGCTCCCTGACCTACTCTAATACCTTACAAATCACCTAAAAGTTTGTGCCCTGATTTGCTTGCGACGGCAGCCCTTTAACGTTCCAGTGAACGTCTTTTCTTCATTTGTAACTTTAGAATACAAGAATATCCAGAAAATCTGAGTAAAATGTTTAGCCCTAAAACAAGAAGAAACCTTAAATTTGGCGAAGTTTGGATTATTTTTAAAATATTTGTTTTTGGCAACCTTGTTCTACATTCATGCACGTTGATGAGCGTTTTCAGCGAATAATCGCAACTCAAGTTAATCAAAATTTATGCATGCCCTCTGCACAAGGTTGTTGCTATGATTGGCGACTCTCAGCAAGTCTTCATCATCATCATCCTATATTTATCTTCACTGCAACACGAAGGCCTCTCCCTGTGATCTCCAATTACCCCTGTCTTGTGCTAGCTGATTACAACTTGCGCCTGCAAATTTCTTAACTTCATCACCCCACCTAGTTTTCCGCCGTCCTCGACTGCGCTTCCCTTCATTTGGTATTCATTCTGTAACTCTAATGGTCCGCCGCTTATCCATCCTACGCATTACATGCATGGCCTGCCCAGATGCATTTCTTCCGCTTAATGTCAACTAGAATATTGGTTATCCCCGTTTGTTCTCTGATCCAAACCGCTCTCTTCCTGTCTCTTAACGTTACTAGTAAGATTTTTCGTTCCATCGCTCTTTGTGCTGTCCTTAATTTGTTCTCGAGTTTCTTTGTTAACTTCCAAGTTTCTGCCGCATATGTTAGCACCGGTAGAATGCAATGATTGTACACTTTTCTTTTCAACGACAGTGGTAAGCTTCCAGTCAGGATTTGGCAATGCCTGCCGTATGCACTCCAACCCAAGTTTATTCTTCTGTAAATTTCCTCCTCATGATCGGAGTCCCCTGTGAGTAATTGACCTAGATAAACGTACTCCTTTACAGACTCTAGAGGCTGACTGGCGATACTGAATTCTTGTTCCCTTGCCAGGCTATTGAACATTATCTTTGTCTTCTGCATATTCATCTTCAACCCAATTCTTACACTTTCTCGATTAAGGTCCTCAATCATTTGCTGTAATTCGTCTCCATTCTTGCTGAATAGGACAATGTCATCTGCAAACCGAAGGTTGCTGAGATATTCGCCGTTGATCCTCACTCCTACATGCCTTCCCAGTCTAAGAGCTTGAATACTTCTTCTAAGCATGCAGTGAATAGCATTGGAGAGATTGCACCTTGCGTTGTGGCAAGTCTTACTTCCACCTAAAGTAAAGCCTGTCGAGGAACGAGCAGTTCCTCGACAATTAAGGTATTTTCGGCGAACGATTGCTGGATGAAAGTGCTCAAGCGGGAATGAGCGTACGAGCGAGTAAATGAGAAAATTGGTGTGTATGAGTGTTTGTGACGTGCGCGCCTGCGTGCGAGCGTGCGCATGCGCATTGGAGGTCCTGACACTGTTTTGGTTGTTTTTCGCTGTGGAGCAACACAACAATGCTGACCTTTGTGAGAAGATCAAGCTCTGGAGCAGGGGCTTTGTTTAGTCGGCCCTGTCACTTCAAGTATTCTATCGCCCCTTTGTGCTGCAGGCCGAGATGAACACCATGGCAGCTTCGCTTTGTTTCTCCAAGCCCACAAGTCACCAGTGCGAACAAAAGTGACTTCTCTGTTTTCTCACCCAGCCATGAGCGTAGTCATCCTGAGGAGGAACGCTAGGTTCGCTAACCCCCCTACTCCAAGAATGCTTTATTTCATGGGCAAGGCGACAAGCTGGCGGTTAATTGACATTGGTGGCAATGAGTGTGAATGCGTGTGCGCGCGAGACACCAAATACTGATCAGAGTCCAAACCAGTGCCGCATGACACTTGCGATAAGTAACGCAATAGTTTGAGGCAGAAAAAAAAAGAAAAAAAAAAGAGAAATGGTGACACTTCGAAATGCCATCAGACAATGCGCTAACCAGTCCCCACTTAAACTCCTCACCAAAGATTTTAATTCGCATGCGAAAGCGCGAAGCTGTCGAAGGTTAAGCGCAGCACTAATGGCGCAAAGATAAAACTTGAGGCACAGAGCGTTCGTATAATTACGACACGACGGATCATAGAATGCCACTATTACGCACTAGGTTCGTCCCTTCTCTTTGACTGTCTGACCATGCGGGAAAAGGCAACCGCTGGCTCGCTTGGACAGACACACTCATTATAATATGTGGACCGTCGATCAAGAGGGCTTGGTCGCCTTTACCTCCGCTTCTTTCTGTCTTCCGTCACGTATTGTCGGTTGATCATATTCGAGGGTGGAACTCCTCTGGCGTTCTGGTCTACCGCGCCCTTTGTTGCGCAACAGCACTCGCGGCGGCCGAGCGGCCACACTTCCCGCAAGCTTGTTTTTGCTAAGTTGCTTATTCCCACTATGGCCCGTCTTCGTCCGTTCAATCCGTTTGGACTGTACCATGCGCTCTGTTTAGCTATAGTCCTGTATCAACCAGCACAAGTTAGCGCTCATTTAAAATTTATTAATAGCAGATCGTGTGCTCTTTTACAGTGTAAGACCAAAGTGAATAAGAAAAATAAAGGATTATTGGCATCTGCGCGGAAATGAAACATTCTCGAGAGCTTGGTGCGTACGTATAATGAATGGCACTGTACCGCTTTTCCTCATCCGCACTTAGCGCTTGACAGGTAAATAAAAGCGATCCCCATCGATGTGTTCCTTTTTTTTACGACCGGAAAGTTCAACTATTTTTACATTGTAATTGTTGTCACTTACATCAGATGTCAATACACTTTGACACTCATCCAAAGTTATGGAAACGGCCTATATCCGATACCTCATATAAGCACCGAACGTTTCTTGTTGCTTCATTCGTAGTTTATTCAAGAATTTAATATACAGTAGTCTTTAAGATATTCGGATTATGGCCTGCTGAGATTTTTGACTCATGCATTGGTCAAGGAACACTGACTTCTGTTATCTACTGGTCACATGAAATACCCGCCAAATCAACCAGGAATAATTCGCTTTTCCTAGAGCCTTTCATCCGAGTAAATGCGTTTCTTTTTGAAGCTTCAACCCACATATCAGCCAGCATGTAGTATTTCCAACGGCAAATGCTTTCGCTGCATGATATTCGCAGAAAAAAAAATCTGATAATCTGGAGCCGAATTCCCAAAGCGCTTCGTTCGTAAGTGCTCTTTGCCATTGGCCATTTGCCAATGATATGTCCAGCATCAGGATTGGCTGAAATTTTCTCTTAAGAGACAATTCTAGCATAAGAGCTCTTTGTAAGCCGAGCTCAGAGCCTGCACGGATTCTGAACCGAGTATTTCGCATCGAAGTGCGCATCGTAGGTCACATGATTAACTATACTGCTTCTTTTTCTTCTTTCTGCGGTTCTACGTGCCAAAACCAGTTCTGATTATGAGGCACGCTAACTATACTAAAACGACGATATCAGTCGGAAAGGAAAGTGAAAACTGCGACTAAAGAGAATGGTTATATCTAAAATTGGTAGGAAATCCTTAGGGCATATTCACTCTGGAGAACATATTTCCCAACAGAATGTGTTGGTCAACTCTGTGTTACCGAACATCCCGTCACAATGCACAACACCACGTAGGCAACTGCTGCGATGTTGCCCAGTGTGACAGCCTCGGCCACAAAAATTCATAACAGCGCTGGACCACACGTGTGGCCGAGTTCTTTTATTTCCATCGCACACCTTATGATGCCTCGTTTGGATTATTGTGCTTTATTGTGGGTGTGGCATATTTCATGGCACGTGCCACGAAGACGTAAAAGCACCTTTAATTTCATCATGGTGCATGTAGCGTACATTGCTAATTTTCAAACGCTAATGAGGGCGGTCGCATGCTGAATCGCGCCGCAGTCACATCTCTGCATATACGTTAGCGCGGCGAACTGTGCGAACGCTACATTTGCGATTGTCTTCAAGAAGCATGGTATACATCGCCCGATAAGGAAGGCGGTATGATATCGATTATAAAGGAATATCTCTTCACGTGGGTCGTCATCCGCTGCCATCATTCGATGAAAAAGACTACGCTAGCTAACGCGTTTGGGCCTATCGGTGAAAGGTTTGTGCTCTGTTCTCAATACAAAAGTATGAGGCACGTGAAGCCATATGAACAGGCGATACCGCTTGCTTACTGTTAGCACGGCACACGGGGGGTTACCTTATAGGATCCGACAAGTTGCTGATTGCCGTGATCTCACTCTTGCTTCCATAGCAAAGCCGTCGCGTGGTTATTTTCAGGTGAGAAGAACTAGGGAGAACGATGAAATAGCCGCAGAGAGTGTTGGCCATGTGGCTGTTTGGGCTTGTTGGTATATGGCACAGTAGTGAATTGTAGCGCAGATATACACAACGACATCAAAGAGGAGACGACAGACGAGCGCTATTACAGCGCTCGTCTGTCGTCTCGTCTTTGTTGTCGTTGTGTATATCCGCGCTACAATTCACCACTTGTCCAACACGCATTTTGTTATTTTATTTTTGTTATCACATGTCTGTTGGGCAACAATTGACCAACATGTTGTTCGGCGCTCGTTGAGAACATGTTTCCGAAGATTTGCTAGTAGTCCATTGTGACAGGGCCGCCGGCAGCCCATTTAACGTGCAGTTGCGGACAGTATATCAGCGAAATTGCTGCCCATTGTTAATAGGCCCACGGTATCTGCGTCATTCGATAGTAAATTGCTTCAATGGATCTTTTTAGGCAACTGAGTATAGTAGCGAAAGGAGCTGTACTTTCCATGTCCTCTTTATTTTGTCCGAGTGCAACAAATATTGTAACATCGTGTTCGTATGTTATAACATAAAATTCTGATAATCATAACATATAAATGTATCACATAAAATACTTTTATGTTATGTTATAGCATAAAAACACACTATAGTGTGGCGGCAAGTAAATGGGTAAGTATTTGATATGAAGCCGTAAAAAAACTGCGGCCACAGGGCATAAAAGCACGAGGCCCCACACAGTTAGGGTTGTATGCAAACGCGTCTTTACGCTTCTACGCGGAGCCACCTATGTGAAAATACTGTACCTCTCTCAGATACCCAGTAGTCATAGATAGCCAATGGTATGCATAACAGATAGGCTGTAGATATTCTCCAAAGCTATTCGTTCGTAACTGTTTGCCATTTGCCGGCCGCCTTCGCTAATAGCATGTCCAGCGTTACGACTGCATGGCTCGATTCTGCTCTTGCAAATAGTCTTAACGTGTAAAAACTTTTCTGTGAATGCTGGCCCTGTTGGGCGCAGTTTTGCTTAGCATTGTGACTGCAACCTTTAGTCATAAAACAGGACGAAAAAAGAAGCATGAATGACGGCCTAAGGTGCTGCTACCATCATGAGCACCGCATAGACCACCTACAAGTCCAGCCATTGCTGTAGGCTTTTTCTCAGTGAAACTACAGGGGTTGTCCCTCGCCAGCGCGAACAGCGTATCGGAGCGAGCAATGTTTCGCAGGCCACGAGCAAAGAGTGAGCGAAGCCGCCGGCACAAAACCATCCCACGGCGTTTCAGCACATTTCTTGGCAACTGCAAAAGGCTAGGGGCCTCTGAATTGCGGTGTAATGTGGTGTAATCCAGTGCGTGCCCTTGATTTCGCAGTCATTGTTGGTCTTCGCCGTAACGAACCAGTCCAGAGACTCTTGATTTCCTAGCCTTGATTTCCGTGCTGGCCGTGTGAGTTCTTTTGTGTGCGTATGTCGTTTCGATTCATGCCTGCTTTCGCTGGCCGCGCAGGCTTCCGGCCGCCCATTTTTCATCGGCATCGAACAGTGGAGAGCTTCAGTTCCGTGCACGGCATGCGAGTGGACATAAGCATGCCGTCGATGAATCGAATTACTGCGTTCGTCTTTAAGACCCGCTGCGTTGTGCGGAGCTTTTTATTTAGTACGGCCTGTCTCCACTGGGCCCTTGGACTTGGTGTATGTTAGATGGTGCGTACGTTATTATGCTATGGATTTATTCATTAGAACGGAGCAAACTTAGAATGTACGAGTACAGCAGGTGGGCTCCTTTACTTCTCAGGATGACAGGCATCTTGAACATGCGAGGCTTCCTCTGAATTTGTCTGCTGTCAGGAAAGCGAAGTTGCGTGAAGTGATTGAATATATATATATATATATATATATATATATATATATTATGGGTGTGTGTGTGGGGGGGGGGGGGCGAGTTTGGTGTTCAAACGTGGGGTTTTTTCAGTCGTCTTGTGGTACTAACGTGATTGCATGTTTCCACACCAGTTGTCTACATGAGGGCCAATCAGCAGCGCGAACACCGCCTTTCCGTGACGTCATGATAGTGACCTTGGCCCCTCGATTGGTGGGCTTGCTCGCAGTGATACGGGTGGGTTCTTATCATATTTCTGTCTCACGCCGTTGATTATGATTAATTTGTCTTCTCGGATAGCGTACACATTAGCAGAAAGAATTTATCTTAGACTCGTCACCGGATGGTTGCTTCGATGCTGCCGGTATGACACGGAACATCGTTGTAAACAAGCGTCCAGAAAGCTCAAAAGATGTTAAAGGTTTGATTGCATCAGCGAAAAATGACCCCGTGCTAATATTTCAGGCAGACTATGTGTTAATATTTCAACCAATTAAGCTTGGCTGCATGAGCGAAAAATAACAGTGTGCTATCATTTGAGCTAGCTCTTCCACGTGGAATATTTTGCGTGTTTATCAGCGGTCAATGTGTTCACTGCGCAGCAGACGACGTGAACACAACGAAGCTTCTCTCAAAGATATATAAATGTTAACTAATGGTGCTAAAGGCACTGGGCCTTCTGCACCATAAAGAGTTGTCATATCGCACAAACAGTTCTAAAGCAGACGAGGACGAAGTAAGGTACACAGGCGAGCACTGTTCAGGAAGTTAGGGTAAATTAAGTATAGAGCCAGACGTGCATGAAATAAAGCGCAGAAGCAGGTAAACTTGGCCTTTGTGAACGTTCATATTGGAAAGACAACCAGAAAGCAGAAGAGGCGCTCGCGTGTGTCACCATTGGCAGGTTTTTTTGGGCGGCAGAGCAGAACACATTCACAGGCGCATCGAATAAAAGGAAAATGCATCGCATGAATGCGCATGACTGGCTGAGTCTCGTGATGGTTGCACGTGCTGCGAAGGGACAGTGCCAATGCGCTTTCGCTTGGTTGGGCGAGTCAAAAACAGCTGCGTCAGCGACAAGCGCTGCAGAACGTTGTACTTGTCGAGGTTACTGCACCGCATTTGGCCAACACTGCCTGAGATTAATTTGATAATCATAAGTAAACACAATGTTTGTAAAGTTTATTTGGTTGTGGCTTATGTAGGCTGTAATCGCTAATCGCCGTTGATAATGAGCTCTACAAAGATGAAATAGCAAGAGCTAGCTACTGGATTGAAGAAACATTTATCTAATCAATTAGTCGCATGAAGTAGTTTTTGAGCTGTAAAAACTGCACAGTAATGCGAAACCCACAAGATGGTGAGAGAGAACGATGGTAATGACAGCGATAATGTAGCGTGAGATAGTATGGACGGCTATCGTGTTGTCCGCGAAAATAGTTTGGAAATTGTAAAATGGAAAATGGTAAAAAAAAATTGCCCGAGGCACTTAAGATTGCTTACGTGCGCGAATGCGAAATCATTATACCGTTTGTCGACCTCGGAACGTCATGAACGCGCTCATGAACGCACACACTAGGCACACTTTTAGTAAGCCATAACCGTGAAACCGCCGTGGCACTGGGGAAGCTTGATCGTCTCGTACCCCGGAGGTGCGGGTTCTATTACCACCTAGACCGAAATGTACCAAATCTTCTTTTCAAAGCCATTAATTTACTTTGTTTACAGGAAACCTCCCTGAGCAATGTGACGCCAATACGAGCATTTTTTTACGCGTTTTTACTCTTTCTGGCGTCTGCCATTTTTGGTACCATCCTTCGGTCACGCCGACGGATTTTCGCGTAATGGGGCATATAACGCTCTTTCGCATTAATAAGAGCACCACAAAAATGGGCGCGCACACTGGAGGAAACTTGCATCTGTCATATCCTGTCAGTCAGTCATTGTATATGCCCTAAAATAGTGCTGAAACAGGTTTGAAGTCGTGCAGTTAAACGGTTGCCCTTTGCGGAATTTTCGCATTCAGCTTTTTTGGTCGATATGGCTGAGCAGCGTTTGGCTTTCGCGTCATTCTTTCTTTTATAGAGCGCAGCGCTCCTAGGCGCCCGTTCCTGCGGCGAGTGTCGGCGTCCTCGGCGTAAACGAACGAACGAGCAGAGCGAAGGATGAAAGAGCGAACGCGGAGCGCAGAGGGGATGAAAGACGGTGATAGTGAAGAGAGTGCGAGGAGGAAAGCGGAGGAGGATGGTATGGCGAAAGGGTGAGAACAAAAGCATGGTGCCGAGCAAGACGGGCTCTGCGGCTACAATGGCTACGAGATGACGCCAGAGTAGCACGCGTCGTCTGTTCACCGATGACGCCACCGATACCACTATATGGAAACAAAGCGCTCCATGAGCAAAAGTCTGTCTGCAGCGGCTGCTGTGAATCGCGCCCACGCGTCACCCACGCGCTGCCTCTCACGATCTACTGATTAGCTAGGAAGTAGCGCCACACTTCGCTCCGTTTGCAACGTGCCACACGAGACAGATTGTCTGCACCAGCCAATATATATATCGCGAAAAGAAAACACGTATTGGCCCTTTTCGCGGAGCAGTTTGTTTTAGAGAAACGAGATGGCGATCACGGCGGCGCGCCATATATAACGTCTCCTCAGCGACCGCGCACCAATAGGAAACCATTACCGCTTCTACCTTGCTTCTGTGTGATCAGCTGTCGGAAATGCAACTGAGTTTTCGCTCACGCACTGTGCTCCAATCATGCTGGATTGAATCATGTGAATTGAATACGTGTGCAGTAGTTGGCGGCAAAAATAGTGACTAGTACATTAAGGAATAGAATGAATCTGTGTGGCCAAGTTCGCTGACCGCTGCTGCAACTCTCCGTACGTGTTATCGGCACTTCTAGGTGTACGGCTTTCCTCGAGAATACAGAAATTTGCTCATCCGCCAGCGTTGTATCGCTAACCTTCAAGGAAAGGGCTTCAGCCCCGGAACGTCAGCAAGAGTGAGTACCGCTCGTTAAACAAAGGGAGTAGCGCGGCTTCCTGTCATAGTAATTTTCGCGCACAGTATCTACACACATCTACCCCAACTGGCACAGAAACTTACGCCCACTCTATCGCCAACGTATCAAGAAATAGTGAATGGGCGCACACTTGAATATACGCGCACTATACATACGCACAATAAGTCACGGTAATACACATAGCGCACGAATGGTCGAAGCTGAATGTTTAGTGACGGTGCACAAGAGTAAGCGAGTTACTAGCGATAATACATCCTTGCTACAACGTATTACAATGTGCAAAACAGCTACGTTTCAAGCCTTGTGCGCAGAAAGAACAAATCTATAGGAACTGAGCACACTCGCGAGCAATTAGGCAGGAAAAAAATCAGATAGTGATGGCACCGAAGAACTTTACTGAGTCAGAAACGTGACAAACCGCTGCTTCAAAATATTTGCCAAATAAATAACGACAACCAAAACACACTTATCCTGATTCAGTTCATGGGCGGAAAGCTTGGATAGCTTGGAAATACATATTTAGCCACACTTTTAGAACAAGCACTATATACGCTGCTCGCGCCGTTTGGACATAACTTGATCAGCACCGAAAGCGCTTTTGCATGTTCTCTGAGGCGTTGGCCAAAACTTCGTGTCGTCCGCCCACTCAACGTCTACGATATCTCCCGAAACAGAGGTTTGCTAAGCCGCACCAGCGTCATATACATCTCTTGTAAACACGGAGGCAACGGAGGCAAGCAATGGACGCGTCACCACGTGATCAAACATGGCAGCGCCCACGGGATCGCCGCGAACAGGGTGACTAGAGATGCGCTCAAATTTCGCGTTAGGGATTATCGAATTTCTTTTCTTTTTCTTTTTGTTTTGGTAACGCTACGGGGTGTTTCCTAAGGGTCTCCCGCAGACTTCCTGTAAATATCTCTAAGAGAGCTTACAATTAGACACAGTTGAATTTGTGAGAGGGATTAGAAAAATAAAATGAAAAACCAGCGCAGGGATGATGTAACGATATTCTATTACAATGCACTTCTTTATCGTGCTTCGTCAGTGGTCAGGGCGGCGTTCCGCCAGCGTTATCACCAGGATCGGCTGGCCGTCAAACATGATGAGAAAGCAGTAGAATGGAGAGAAATTAATCCTTGCATTCTACCTGCATAGTACTTAAGAAGCTTCAATATAGCCTGTGGTTGGGAAAATTGGTTAACAACATGGACCTGGCGCAAGAAAAAGACAGACACACTCGAGAAGAACGCGCTCCTCGTCGGCTTTCTGGCGTGTATATCCACCTTTTGGCACTCAGATCTTCTTCATACTTAACATGGCTCATTCTCAGCCACGTAACAATTTTCCCGCGTTTTTTTTTCTAACTGCGTTGTAAAGTAATCCTCACTACTCCAAAGGAGTAATTTAATTTTCGTGCTTTGATTACTTTTTTTATTTCGGGTCCGTTTTAATCAGTCCTATTTAAATCTCTCTTTTTTTCTCAATTTCACTGTCAAATGTCGAAAGGCCACAGTTTAGATGGACAGCACAAGCTGATGTACTATAGACCCATTTTATCAGCGCCGTGTCATGACCACAGAAATCTTCCGGTCATGCATTTTTCTCAGCCAAGTCAGCGAATGAAAAATAATATGTTGCCTCATATAGTTAACTATAGGTACATTCGACCGATTCTTTAACAATACCACGCAAGCATCGACTAGCCGGCCGGTGAGCGCCTTCTATAACGGCGCGAAGCGACCAGATCCGCAAGAACTTGTTTATCTATTGCTCGTCTCTTTTTTTCCTGCCGATTGCGTCGCTTCGCGCCATTAGAAGGCGTTTACCCTCCGGCCATTGGACGCTCGCGCCGTACTGTTAAAGAATCGATCGAATGTAGATGGTCTTGATGGGTTCAGATATAAGGTAGGTGCCCCATGCGTCCAGCTCAAGCTCATGTCTGTATGTATTTGTCAAACATTCTATATCTGCAGCAAAACTCGTGCCACCTGGAGAGCTCTATAGGGGCTATTGTAACTTGTGCGGTTCCAGAGGGCTTAATCGGAAGTCATTTGAGTGTGTGTAAGCATAGAAAGGGTCCATACGCATTTTTTTTTGTCCTAAGGTAAAAACATCAGCTGCCCGTATTCACAAAAATGTTCTAACGCTAACGCTATTCATAAGAGCAGATGTCAGCCGATCTTATAGTATAGGCGCAATGGCAAACAGTACTTATGAATGAAAAGCTTTGTCAATTCGGCCCCAGAAATTTCTGTTTATTTGAAGTTGCATCAAATGAACATGTAGAGCACAAATTTATTCCACTATTTAATTACACTAACAAAACAATCATTATTTCAGAATTTAGTCGCTCAGATTTGTGTGTAATGATGAATCTTTGTGATACCGCTGTGCGAAGAGGAGGAATAGAAGGAGTGGGAAGTGCGCGAGCGTGGTGCATCGTATGATGGGAGCAAAGACAGCACGGACGACGACTAGCTGCTGAAATTTGATGCAAGCGCTGCAGCTTCGCAACAGAAAAATAATGATAATAAATTAAAAAAAGCGCCAATTGGCTAGGCACACGGTGCATCGACGAAGAAGGGGAAAAAAGAAAGAAAGAAGAAGAGAGATAGAAAGAGCAGCGAAAGCTGCGAACACACGTCGGCCTTTCGAACGAGAGAAGGCGGCTAGGGAGCGAGCTTGACGGGCGCTTGGACCCGGGCTCACGAGGTCTCTACATAGCCGTCTGTGCACTTACCGATGACCCGGGGTCTTCCCGTAGCAGGCTGCGGCGTTCAGGGTAGAAAATGTAGAAATATTTAAAAATAATTCTAAGGTTATTTTTGTATTGCATTGAGAAGTTCTACCACTGTCCGCTAGAATAACAAGCACTGGGCACCTATAATGGCCAGAAAATTATTTTCTTAATGAAGAATTTAAAAAAAATGATTCATTCATTCATTGACGAGGTCCCGATTGAGTTTCTAACTACGGGACCTCCTTCTATATATATGGCGCTTGTAATTCTTATCTCACTACTAACATTAAAAAAAACTGATTGCTTGCTTGCTTGATTGATTGATCGTGCGGCTTTTTGTTCTCTACCGTGAGACAAGTGTACGAGCGATGCTCGCAGCGGGACAGTGACAACAGTGTACACCAATACGAGCGGCCGAATGGCCGTTTGAGAAGCGAGTGATACTGCCGAGATGTCCATTTCCGCGTAGACTGCCGCCGACTCTGTCTTCCTCTTGCGCTATTTTGCGCAGTTTGTTGCGTGACTCCGCTATGCGCACATCAGCCAGAACAGACCAACCCAACCTTTGCCTCCATGTTTTCAAATCCACTCTGTTCTGTGCCTCTTTTCTTTGTCCTGTGTCACGCTGTTCAAGATTTTGCTGTTCGACAAGATGTGCCAATCAGCAACCGAAATGAACACGCTGTTAATAGAACACGTGCCAAGTTCACCTTCACAACACGAACGTGAACAAAAACTGCACTACAAACATTCGAGCCATGAATTGGCTCAAATATTTCTTGTGCGCTGCTTGTGGTGCATTTGCTAATCTGTGAGTTTATCTCGCCAATTCAACGCAGATCTGCCGCTAACTATGGATGAAACACCTGTCTATTATGTCAGTAAACAAAGGAATCAGACGTACGTCATGCATGCGATGGGGAGCCATAGGTAACACATACCAATCGCACGGCCCAAAATTCTAACTTATCCTCCCATATGGATGCATCAAGAGAGCTGCGACCATGCGCCTGCGAACTTTGACAAATGCTGTCCCTGCGATGAGTCCGCTTTTACAGCGTTCTGCTCTCGCGCCGTTTCAACCTGTGTCCATATGCCCCTGAAATTGTTTCCTGCTTAATTCATTCTCACTTGATACCGTGCTCCTACTACTTTGTTGAGGGCGCCGTCAAACGTCGGCAATCGCGCTCAATCACGTAGGGGCGACAATGAAAGTGGGGAGGCGGTCGGCAAACCTACCATCCGTCATCAGTTAGCGGAATGATTGCTCTTGTATGCAGGCCATCTATGTGGGCTGGCGAGTGACCACACTTCCAGGCCGCACCCACTGGGCGACGTCCCCAGCGCGTTGCACCGTGCAACACACTTGCTGGCCACGTCTGAGCAGTGCTCCCATGGCGCGCGGAATGTGTACTTGTCTTCCCTCGCCAACTGTCACTTCCATAACCAGCGGGCCGTTGATTCGAATGCTGCGTGCATAGCAGCGCTTGTTTTTTGTTCGACGTCGTCTGGGTCTAACCGAAGCCGTTATTGCGACATTAGGCGAAATTAAGTGTGCTGCGCATATCAGCGACATGTCGTTCATGGTGTACATGCTTTTAATTAGGCCCACGAGCTATCCTCTCAGGCCTCGCTCGCTTTTATCGCAGCGAAAATGAGTTTATGATCAATCAGATTCTGCCTTCATCGCGGAATAGAGCGTACGTGGACTTAACCTACGTCACTAAAAAAACTACTTTTGATGTGTTTATCAAATGTGAAATGAAGTTATATACGTGGCATAGAGAGAGTCATGCGGGCAGCGACAGCGCGGAATATTTTCTCTGCAGTGCGAGGACGTTGTTACATCCCTCAGCAGGTGGTTAAGCGTTAGCGAGGGCCGTAAACAGACAGTCGCTTGTCATTGTCGAAGGCTATATGTTGGTGTGCCTGGCCCAGAATTTTCGGAGCGGTTCGTAGGCCGACATGAACGGCTCGCAAGAATAGACTCCAGCGAAAGAGACGAACTCGGCAGCCATGGACATATCGCGCTTTCCTGCACCTACATAGGTGGCGCAGCGGAAGTTGACATATATCAGAGAAAGAGGTGACAAGGAGGGCTCAAGGAAACACGCGCGTCTCGAGAAGCAAGTGGCCTTTAGTGTAGCTCAGCAAACTCCGTTCTAAAGAAACGCAAATGTGTCTCAGCGAACGTGAGGTTGCATTTAACGCCCTCCGCGTTACATATCATCGAATTGAGGAGACCGCGAGCAACGTAGTCCACGTTCAGTCTCTTTGCTTGCAAATAACAAGCGCTGTAAAAAGATCGCCGCATCGGATCAACGTAGAAGTTTGCGGCGGAACCGGTGTTGTAAACACGAGTACATTTTTTGTCGTGTTTTCAAATATCTCTTTACTGGTCTAGAGTAAGCGCCGAACACTTAGTCGAATGGTGACCATGGTACTGCTTATTGTTGAGCGAAGCTAGCGCTGGCAGTCATAATGCTACTTACAATAAACGTCACGTGCATTCACGACGAGACGCATGTCTCACTGCATAAGCCGAGCTGTGCAATGCTCTTTGAGAATCCGTAACTAACGAGGAAACAGGGACTGAATTCACAAAGCTTTTCTTTCGTAAGTACTGCTTACCATTGGACGCAGCCTTTACTAATAATGCATACTAATAATTTTTTTTGTAAATACGGGCCTAGTTTAGCAGTGCCAAAACAAGAAGCTGCGCGCGATACGATCAGCTCTGCCAGCACGCGCTGTCACGACAGTCAACGTCTGCGATTAGTGTTTTTTCGTACTATAAGGTGATTTCGTAAAAGGGCGACGTTTTAAGGTCACACTTTTTAGTTGAATATTGCATATTGACTAAATTGTATACTTTTGAAGGAGCATCATTCCTCGTCAGCCGCATTCCCAACGATTTCAACTCATTTTCCACAGTGTTTCACAATTAGCTCACAAGAAAAGCGAAGCAGAAACACTGAATGCGGCGCAACATTAAAAAACCCCTAACCAAGGTGGCCCCATGAAAAGCCTTCTTGAAATACTCTGCGCACACGACCATTTCATCGCTCACATTCTTCCCCAGTCCGCCGCTTTATCGGCCACAACTTGTTTCGTTTCTGAACCTTCGGAAAATGTTGCAGGCTTATTTTCACCGATATTTCATTACTTTAGCACCGAGGCACAATGAACATGCGGTTATTTTTCGCCCGTCGATCGCTTTTCACCATTCCGAAGAGCACTGAAACGCTGCGGAAACCGCATAAGCCGTGAACCAATCATCGCTCTACGGCTTGGGAGAAAATCCGCGCGGTGGCGCCAGCGTATATGAACGGCTAGGGTGCCTCGATGCGCTCTCTCCGCTGCCTCTCCGTGTGGAGAGAGCACGTCGAGACACCCTGTGGACTACATATAATGCTGCTCTAGCAGACAATGCAGAGGATTTAGAAAAACTTGCGAATGCAAAGGGGATGCAATGAAGCGAGACACGGGATGATCATTTTTAAGTTTTATGTAATTTTTGAAAGTCGCCTATGGCAGATAACGTAATTTTTGTGTTTCAGCTGTATTATTCGAAGAGACGGACATCACTAGCAGGATAAATCGGCCGGAACACATAATTGGCTTATTAACTAAAATTCACAAATTACTTCGTAATTAATTACTCTACGGCACATATTGCAATTTACAAATTGTAGCCAGGGAGTTTGCAAGACGTATCGACTTGAAATAAATTTCCAGGATTACACCTGTTCGGAGATATTATTTCCGAACGTGTGGGACGGACACACATGGGCCTTCCAGTTACTTTCGTGCTTCAATGCATAAAATATAATGTTTGTTATAAAAGTAAGTGGAACACCCGCCGGGGTGGCTCAGTCAGCTAAGGCGTTGCGCTGCTGAGCACGAGATCGCGGGATCGAATCCCGGCCGCGGCGGCCGCATTTCGATGGAGGCGAAATGCAAAAACGCCCGTGTGCTTGCGTTGCAGTGGTCAAAATTAATCCGGAGCCCTCCACTACTGCGTGCCTCATAATCAGAGCTGGTTTCGGCACGTAAAACCCCAGAAAGAAGAATAAAGAAAAGTAAGTGGAACAACATAGCATATTACGGCGAGTTTGATGGCGCATATATAAAAAATGATCACCCTGAATATCTAGGCCACAAATAAATCGGGAATCGCCAAATACGGCAACAAATAGGAGGGAAAACATGTACGGTAGCACAAAGCGCAGTGCCTAGCTATTTGACGCCCGAGCTTGCTGCCTGAGGCCAGAAACGTACCGGAGCAAATATTCGCAACAATATGAAGCATGCGTCTGCTGCAGCAAAAATCTGGCGACAACTCAGTACATTGTAACGGAATACCAACATATTCAGCTTGCAGGAACCGTAGGAAGCGTCCACCTTCCATAAGCGCAGGGACTAAAAGCGGATGGAAGCGCGAACTGACCAGCAGTCGAGGTAAGCGAGAGACGTTTAGAGTATTGGACGAAAAAAAAAAGGAAGGAAGAAATTGAGAGAGTCGGATTTGTTACAGGCACAGGTTTTATGGAGAGAAAGATGACTAAGGAGAGATAAGGAAGGTACTAGACTCCAATATATGTAGCAAAACCTGATTAGCTCAAGCAGTCTAGGTGACTGGTTCTTGCCGCCCTGTTTCAAAGGGGGATTCCAATAGAAATCGCCACCACCATCACCATCACCATCATAATCATCATCATCGTCAGTGCGAATAGAAAAATCACTTGCTAGCCGAGCCCCTGACACTGAGCTATAAGAAAGAGATCGCGACGCGTTCAGCGGCCCTGTACCTCCTTCGCAAACAACTCCACAAACACTACGAGTGACGGCACGTGCTCTATGACCCCGAGCGCGAAACCCATGCCGCCGGCCGTTGTCGGTATGGTCTGGTATGCGTGCGTCGCCGTAAATTCCTCGGACAGAGCGATTTCTCCTCTCGCAGCTGTTCTGCCCCACACAGCTGCATCAATGTGGAAGCGAAAGCCTCGGTCCTAATCTCGTCTGCGTCGGGCTTTGTCAAACGAACAGTGCTCGTGCACGTCGGTGGCGTTATGGACGCAACTTGTATCTGCCGGTGAGATTGAAGGCGCGAGCTCCTTAGACTGCATTTGAGGTCTCGCAGAAGCTTCGCATCCGCTAATTCGTCAGAGCAAAAAGCATTCGAACAACAGCAGAGGCAATGGCAAAGGATTGTCTGGGCAAAGGCGCTGGTAGAGAGTATCTTTCTGCCGCGTTACTTTTTCGCTGCCTCTGCGTGCTTTTTTTTTTTTTTTTTTTACCATGAAGCTGTATTTGTCACTTTCCCCTTGCGTTTCCAGATTTCTGACGCATTCTATCTGGGAACAGGGCACAGTACTGGTGAAGAAAATCCCGAGTGAAGCTATAGTAGCGGCCGGCACTGCGTTCATCGTTGACAGTCGGCTTTATTTTATTGAGAAGCGACTAATGCTTTTCTCTTTATGGTCAACTTGATTTTTATGAACATTCCTGGATAATATAGTAAGTTCATGGGCAGAAGGTGTCGGGCTAGTTACGCCACTTGTTATGACTGCCCCTGTAGTGGATATGGTGGACACTACTTCTGTAATGTGTATACGATGTGCTACTCTTTGGTGCCGCGTTCGCTGCCGGGAAATGTGGAGAACGGGAACCAAGCAAGATATGTTGCTTCTTCTACCTACTTCCTCTACTCTGTTAAGAAAAAAACAAGTAAAGTTCAATGCTCCCTTCTCAAAAACTGCGTACAGTAACACCACATGGTAAAACAGTTTGGGAGTGAAATTCATCTGTTGCAACCCGCGAACGTGCATCTCAACAGCAAACTTTAAACAATGTCATTTGCAGGACGACACACGTAGACAAGCGGCTGTTCGTCAGTGTGAGGCTTATGAGCTGCACATCCCTTACGCTATAGAAATGCGTTACATGCGCGTATGCCGCGCATGTAACGTGCTTATGGTGGGACATCGCATCAGAAATGTTCATTTGTGCACAGCAATCAATGTCGCGTCATTCGGGCTAGGAAAGCCTTCATCAGTATTAATGCATTTCACTCTCTGCTTAAAAGAAGCGGATAGCCATATCAAACAACTATACATAATTAACCGGATCAAGCCGACAGTTATATATATATATAAAAAAAAGAGGGATAACTTGAGTTGCCGCATGTGTACTTGAAGCTGTCTTCGATATAGAAAAGAGCTTCAAGCATAGCTTGGAGGCGCTTGGTCTTACCAAGAGCAAAGCGCGAATTCTTAGGTCTACTGAATATACCTGTGCTGTTTACAACACGTTTCACGGTGACATCCGCCAACACATTCTGAAGGAAACAACTCAGCATCCGCCACTGCGGCGGTTCTTGTCACTGCAACAGCACACAACACGTTACTCTGCTTTGTTCGTTATTTTTATACTTCTTTTTAATTTCGTTACTGTAACGCACTCCTTCGCCAGCGCCTTTCCTTGATGTGGTTAGTATAGGACTATGCAGGTTTCTTGCACCGGATGCTTTTCTGGTGCCAAATTTTTGTTTTACGTAAAGACTTTGACGAGTGTAGAACGCCATATGTTGCGAGCTGGGAATAGTGGTGAATTCCATGGGGCGAACAGGAGTGTTAAATGATTTGAACGTTCCCTCCCGCTAGCCGAGACAGACATGAGCTCTACTGAGAACTTATTTGGAGCGTTTAAAAGTGCCATCTTTACCTTTATGAATTCTTTAGGAGCAAAAACAAAGAAAAAAAATGTTTTAACTTTCAGATGGAACTTAACTTTTTTTACATCTGTAAATTAAACTGCACTTCAGGCTCTTCGGTAAAAGAGCTTAGTGGCGCGCGTATACGACTAAATGAAGAGAATCGAAGATATCCCCATTGTAAGCGAATGTGGACAGTTACTGAGCAACACTAGAAAACGCACTTTCGTACAACAGTCAGTCGATTCTTATCTGTAATAAACCCGTTCAGTTGCTCTGGTTCACAAGGCAGCGTTAAGCGTCATAATTAACTCTATTAGGTTGGTATCTGGCAGCGCTGCCGGTTTGCGGCGGTCACACTCGATCACGGCAACTGGGTTCCTTCTTTCCAACGACGAGATGGCGCGCGGCACGTGGTCTTCTCGAGGTGTGATCGAAAGCGAGGAGTGAGAAAACGGAGCGAGCGTGTGACGCAACGCCAAGAGCGCGGGCAGTGCTCACCTCGT
Organism: Dermacentor silvarum; assembly: GCF_013339745.2. Taxonomy (NCBI): domain Eukaryota; kingdom Metazoa; phylum Arthropoda; class Arachnida; order Ixodida; family Ixodidae; genus Dermacentor; species Dermacentor silvarum. Next base: position 14,163,063 of record NC_051154.1, on the reverse strand, counting down.
CGACCTCGGCCTTGGACAGGGAGATCGCTCCGGCCGCGGTGTCCGCGAGGGCGTACAGCAGCAGGACCAGGAGTCCCGAGGAGGCGAGGGCGGCGGCGGCAGGTCGCGGCATGGGCTCGCGTCGTCGGCGGACCGTCTGCGGCCGAGTGGCTGCTGCACGGCTCGCGGCCAGGCATAGGCAGGAAGGGGAACAGATGCGCTTCCAAATGACGACAGCGCTTCGGTCGGGGAGGAGGGGCTCGTTAGGCCTCTCCGCAGATGCGCTGCCGCAGTCGTGCTGCGGCAGGTTATCTGGTGCACCGAGCGCCGGCGCCGATGCTGCGCCAACACCGACGGACGACGCTGGCGTGCTCGACGCAACTGCCACAGTGCGCGACCACCGCCTCGGAACCGCGCCACTCGTAATGCGCGGTTGTCCCTCCTTACCAGCATAGGAGACAATTTCCCCCTTCATCCCCAGGGATCCGTCGTGACCGGCGCGTGCCACCCAACACGACCCTTTGCCGTTTCAGAGGAAACTACTAGGAAACCGATCCCGAAATCACTCATTTCGTTCTGTTTCTTGGCTAGTGTCGCCAAAAAATTTGTGACTCTCGGAATGCGGTGGCTACCTGGGGAGAAGAGTGAGCTGAGCTGACGCAGTTTGTTTTTGCTGCGTGCTCCTTGAGACACCCGCGGCAAACGGCCGCGTCTCACACGCTAAAGGGACACCGCGCCGGAGCGGGGGATTCCACGTTGCTCGCGGCGAAAAGAGGGTCTTCACAAGGGTCGTGTCACCCAGATCAAATCAGCGCTGCGGCGCTTGATACACTTTCTCGACTCCCAGACCGAACGAGGTCAAACCGCTCCCCGACGCCACCGACTGTCACGGCTCTAGCGTTGGGAACTTCTCGGCGCGAGCACTTAATTTAGCTATCTGCTATACAAACGGAGCGCAGTTATAAAAGGCTTGTAGCCGCACAATCTCTAGAAATAGTGTCAGCCCACCATGTTGGCTCTTTTCCGTTTTGATCAAAGAAAGGTTTGCGCCAATGCGGAAACTTCCATTCGCATGTTTCTGTACTGACGTCACTTGACGGTCCTTTTGTGCGTCTTCGCGCTTGGCTTTTCCGATATTAAATCTCCCGATGGCGCATTCTCCAATGTCGAACGAAAAGATTTGCACTGCAGAAAAGCAGGGTGGGAAACAGCTCATGGACTACGTTACGCTCTTTCCTGGAATTAACAGGCAGCACTGAGCAGCTATAGCCACTTGAATAAGTACGCGTGTGCATGCGCTCCGTAGTATGCTGGAATTTTACCAGCCAACCGCTGACGCGTCAGTTGTTAAATTTGGACTCACGAAACCTACACCGCGACAAAACAAAAAGAAAAGCTTTCATAAAATGCTATGAATCCCACTTTCGTGTAATAAAGGACACGCCCACAAGGTAGCGAGAGCGTATATTGTGAAAAAGAGAAAAGAAGACTTGCTTAATTACCCTCATTATATATTATACTCGTGTAGTGCGTCTATCTTCAAGACACTGTCGACGAGCAGTGAATGCAGCCAGCACATGACCCACAGGCCTAATGATCGAGGCAAAGGTCGCCTTGCGAGAGGTGTGTGTTACATGAACACTTTTTTTTTTTAATTCTGAAGTACATTCTTTTTTCTCTTGCTGGTTTCTTAGTATGCTGAGTCCCACATATTCCTTATTTCCCTGCGTACGAGAGGCGCGGATATTCCATTTGTTGTTCCGATGCTTACCGGTCGTAACTTCATACATCGCGCTTCATGATACTGTAAGCGAAAATTTATTAACGAGCTCGATATTTCTAGTTCACGGTCTTGTTTAAGTGTGGGAATAATTCGCGGACAGTAAATTTCTCCATGCTGAAGGACAGCATGTCTACTGTGGAACGAGCGCGAATTGTTCGCTGGACAAATTTTTCGCTAATGGTAGGCAACTCGCGGAAATCGTAAAAATGAAGTCGTTTACGCTTTTCAGTTCGTGGCTATGCTCCGATCGGGGAAAGTTCATGGCATACCTAAAAGTGTCTTAGATGTATACCGTTGGGAAAGTTCCCTTTCATATTTTTATTCAGCAGAGCGTGCTGACAAACAAAAGCAAGAAAATTTGCTTTACTTTCCTGCCGATAAATTTTTTGGATGGCTATTGTTCCGCGTCAGACCAGCACGGTAGAGCATATTTGCCTGGTTTGGATCATATAGAGAAAGCGCGCTGCGCTTGTTTTAAATTGTTTGCTTTCTACAAAATGAGCATAAGAGAAAGGACAACGAGGTTATGAAATTATCTACACTGCATACCGCAAACAGAGCATGCAAGAAGACGGAAAAGACGAGGGCGTTTTGTGTCGTTTTGTGTGCTCTGTTTGCGCTACACTGCACATCAACTATAGTCCACCAGCCTATCCTTTTGTGAATTTGGTCAAGAAGTTCCGCCCGAATTGTTTTAATATACATGTGAGCCAGTGGTCAGCTTATCCGTGACGGTGTCCTGATGTCCTGTTCCAACTCCTCAAATCTGCCCTATTTTGAGAGACATTTGTTCGGTGTCTTTTTGTATGCTTGTGGCAAATGCCGTGCAAGGTCTACGTTGACGTGAGTACAAAAGGTATGCTAAGAGGGATGCCGCCATCATCATCACTACTAACAAGATAATCCCTACTGCCCGAAGAAAGCTCTCATCCCTCACACCCATGGACCTAAGATCGCCTGCCCAAGAAACCCGCCCTAGCTCCGAAAGCAAAGAAACAAAGAAACAAACTAACTAACTAGCTAAACATGGCACCAAGTAAGAGAGTAGGCACCAGCGAATTGTTATAGTGAAAATAATATTAGCGAAGGAGACGGGCTCATTAAAAAAAAAGCATTACCTTTCTAAGTTCACCCTTCTTAGATCGTTTGCTGTGAACTTGCTGAGCGAGTAATTGTGAATTACTGCTCAGTACAGGGCCGCTCGCTTGCGTCAGCAGACTTCTTATTGTCACAGCTTATATAATTGATTGTTATATGCACACTGTCGACACAACAGCTTGTCTTTCTACTGGGCACGTAAAAAAAGTATGTTTTTTTTTTTTAACTGAGGCACTTCATCAAAAATGTTATTCAAATTTGCACCTGTACGTGTCAGCTGCTTTTCCAATTTCCCATTACACACTGTTATCATCATCAGTAGCCGCCTATTTATGCCCACTGCCGGACGAAGCGATCTCCAATTACGTACCCCTGTCTTGCAGCGGCCAAGTCTATGCATGTGAATTTCGTAATCTTATCATACCAGTTAATCTTCTGCCATCCTCGAATGAGTTTCTCTTCCCTTGGCACTCCATACTGTCACTCTGTTAGATCACCGGTTATCTGTTGTACACATTACATGACCCTACACAAGTTCATTTTATTCTCAACTAGAAATTCGGCTGCCCGCGTTGACTCTCCGATCCACACTGCTGTCTTAATTTCTCTTGACGTTACGCCCATCATTCTCCCTTCCATCGCTCGTGGCACGATATTTAAACTCAAGCTTATTTGTTATCCTCTGAGTTTCAGCCCCATAGACTAGTACAATACACTGATTGCATAGTTTTATTTCGAAGGATATTGGTAAGCTGCCGTTGATGACTTGAAAGAGCCATGATATTTGCCATGTGCGCTCCAAACCATCTTTATTCATCCTGAAAGTTCCTTCTTATGATCCGGGTCATCTGTGACTATGGGGCCTGAATACTCGAACACACTCCTGCTCTTGTCTGATGAGTCTTTCTCTGTGTATGTGTGTCCATTTGCGCTTCTCTAGTCGTTATGTACTCCTACACAGCTTCAAGAGTATGGCTACCAATCACGAACTGTGCGGTTTTCCTGCCTGCCTTCGCCCAAACGCTGACTGACCTAATTCACGTGCGATTTGTATCAAATGACACGTGCATTGAACTGACTGTCCGACTGGTCGATATCTCCAGGCCGTGGCTCTCGAAACTTGTACTGTAAACTTTTCGGTGTTCTATACCTGAATGGCGGTTGCAGCACTCTATTCGGCAAGTGTCTTCTCGAGTATCACAACATTGTTGCAGACCCCAAGGCACACAGCCCTTCTAACGTCCAACGTCAACCCCCCCCCCCCCCCCGTCCCGTCCCGCGCACGCGCTCTTAACCCACCGTGTGTCGCTCCTTCTCCTGTCACCATACTAAAGCGGAGAACGTTGAATTCACCTTTATATGGAACCGGCCGAACTTTTCACTCAGTGCAACGTGTCCATACTGTCTCCTTCTAGTGACGAAAGTAGATGCCGACCACTTAGTATGGACTTGTTCACCCTTGCAAGCGGAACGCTCCCGTCTCATACTGCACGCTGGCCTCCGCTACAGTGCCACGGCTAGCTATGATCGATGGGCACATTGCAACAGATACCACAAAACACTGCTTGAATTCATACACAACACAGGACTTACAGCACACATATAATATACACCAAACATTGTGCCTTAAGGCAAGCCTTTATCGCATTAAAAAGAAAGGGGGCAGGGTATAATTGTAACGCCAAATGTACAAAGCACCCAATTGCTCAGGGACAAGTTGCCTGTATGTGTCCTCATCTGGGTACAGTGGCAGGCAAGCGGCCGTGCCCGTCGACTCTGTCACCTTCACCTTGTATGAAGGGCAGCCTCTCTTAGCGCGAATGACAAACGCATTTTATTCACCTAAAGGTTTGTGCTTTTGAAGGGAACGAGCATCAACACTCGTCGGAGGCTGCCTCACCCGACGGTGACGCGGCTGGTCTGTGCGGACGGATGTAGGTCCTGCTCGCGAGAGTGCGTTTAGGCAAGGGAGCAAAACAAGTATCATTTGGCTGAATGAATGGATACGGCGGTACTGTAATGACGAGGCGTGGTAGAGGTCGTGAGTGAGCCAGCTCCGGGGTCGGCCTTCGTGGTGGCCCTTGCACCGTTGACAGATTCCCCTATGCCACCGGATTCTGTTGTTTTTGCGACGGTTATCTTCCAATTCTTCGGATCACGTTCTCTGTTATTTCGCTTTCTTTTCTATCCTCCGACCCACACTTGAGTCCGTCGGACGACACGAGCAGAACCATATACGCACGCACTTACGTGACGCGAGTGCAAGTAAATTCTACGTAAAAGCGGTTCCTTCAGCTCAATCCGTCTACAGCTGCTTATTTTCTGCAGGAGGCCTTGAGTATTAGTGCCGGTGAGTGCCGTTGTCAAGAATTCCCGCTGCCATGGGACACAATTCAATTTCTCATAAGGACTACGTGCACTGCCATGGGTCACAATTTGATTTTCCGTACGTAGATTGTCTTCTTTAATGCGTTGTATCAAAGTGGGGAAAAAAAAGTATTTGTGTGAAGTGTGGGAAGCCGGCACGAGATAGATGTAAAAATGGATCGGAGAGCCCGAAGAGCGTGCATCTGTATGTGTACATACATATATAAATGGGAAGCACAACTTTGCGGTTATCTTAGGTTTATTTACCCAACAGTTTCGGTCGGTGGACCGACCTTTTTCAAGGGATACAGGAAATTCTGTATCATGTACAGCATTCCCTGTATCCCTTGAAGAAGGGACACACACACACACACACACACACACACACACACACACACACACACACACACGCACGCACGCACGCACGCACGCACACACACACACACACACACACACACACACACACAGCACGCAACAGCACGCACACCCACGCACACACACACACCACACACACACACACACACACACACACCACGCACGCAGCACGCACGCACGCCGCACGCACGCACGCACGCACGCACACACACACACACGCACGCACGCACGCACGCACGCACGCACGCACACACACACACACACACACCACATACACATATATATATATATATATATATATATATATATATATATATATATATATATATATATATGCAACTGTCCGTGGTCTGCTCCGGACCACCGGCGTCATTTGCACTTCGCTCCCGTAGAGTCAGGACGTGTGGCGAGTGAGCTTCTGCACAAACAACTCTTTGCAATGTGGTGAACTCGGTTTAAATCATGGATCCGGGACCTCAAAGAGGCGCGACGTAATGCTAATGCAATTCTGCTGCATTTACCGCTAAATCGCCGCAGATTTTTTTCCCCTTTCTGATGACTCCATGGCACCGGCACAGTTGTAAATGTGGTGACGTCACGTGTCGACCATATTAGCACATGACCACAAGACCATTACCCAGAGACAAAGAAAGGTCGACGCGGCGACTTCAAGAAAAATCGCTACAGATAAAGGCTTTAAATTTGCCAAAGCCGCACACGGCGAAGCTGTTCGCTTCAGAGAGATCCGACGAACAGAACATGTAATACACCGTGTTTGTGGATGCATTTAATCAATGCAGCGTGGATATGACCTGGGAGTTCTTTTTTGTAAAAACACGTAATGCTCCATGAATGTCCGAACGAATTGTGACAATGTCAGTTTCTTGTGTGTGTAGGCAGATGGCTTCGGCAATAGCCTGAATGTCTGCCTCTGTAGGTGAGGGTACTGCTTCATGACAGTGAGTTGTCGGGCTTTTTGGTCTCACGACTGCTGTAGTAGTATTCTCAGAGCCGTGACCTGCGTCGACGTATTAGTTGTCGTGGTCAGGTGTGACTAAATGATCAACACGAGCTTGTCGTCTGCCTTCGTGAATGTAGGATGCCATTCATATTTTTGGGGATGGGTAGGACTTTGATGTTCGTTCGCGATAGTGTCCCATGTTAGTGCAGCTGGCTGGATATCTGACAGATGTCGAGTCTCATATACCTCAGGCTTCGCAGGATAGCGCGACCTTGGGAAGACGTTGTTAGTCGACGGTGTTGAGATTCCTTGTGAGCATTAGTTTTTTTTTTTTTCTGCTGCAGAGACTTGCTCCCGAAGTATTCCCGAGCTGTTCAACGCGGTGATTTAAGCCCAGCATCTAACGAGCAATAGAAAAATTGCATCCAGGTAAGGCATGATTATGAAAGCTAACCCCGACACCTTCCGGCATAGATCGAGTTGTCTTCATGTGAGCATTGCTTTTGTTAAAGCGAAGCTTCCATAGCCCCATTCTGCAGTTTTGGAGGTATCTTTGATCTAACTTCTATTGACTGCGCAGGTGCACACGATGTCAAAACGCTGCGCTACCACAATTTGGGGAAAGTGTGCCAAAAAATAGATTGTTTTGTACCGACTTTTATATAGTGCATGATTCGGACCACACATTCTACGCCATTTTCGTACGCTTAACTCTCATGAATATCTAATCAGCCCCGGTCGATTGAGGCGTTTGAATTTCTATAAATTGTGCGCTACATGTGTTCTTAGTTCACTCACGTGATTTATGACGCATGCGCATAGTAGCGAGTGATGTAAACGCGCCGAAATCGTCGGCACGGGGTCTTTCATCAGTAGCAAGAGCAGCTGTGTTTCGCAAATAACTGAAAAAAAGGTACTCTGAACGACAAACCTACCTGCCGCGGTAGCCCAGTAGCTAAGGCTTTGCGCTGCTGAGCTCGAGGTCCCGGGTTCAATCCCGGCAGCGGTGGTCGCATTCCGTTGAGGGCGGAATGCGAAAACGCTTCTGTAGCGCGCATTAGGTCCACGTTAAAAACCCCGGGTGGTTGAAATTAATCTGAAATTTCACACTAAGGCGTGTCTCACAATGAGATCGTGGTTTTAGCAATGAAAAACTCCAGAGTGTAATTTTTTACCAACCAATCAGAAAGAGGCAATAGACGTCATGATAAGTATATAAAAGATGCTACAGAAGACCCTTTTTTCTCAGTTGTGAATGGCACACCCTCAGAAGATCCAGAAAGCTGCTGAACAAGAAAAAAGGGAACGACCCGAAACCATGGACAGGTCGTAATCTGTGAATAAAGGGACCATGCACATTTTACATAACATGCATTGCGTTTCAATGCACCGTTCTCCAAAACTAAGGAAGCTTTATAAATATTTATTTATTTATTTATTTGATCATGTTGGAAGTGCTGCCAACTTCTGTCGCCTGCTTTTCTTCAAAAAACGATTGTGCAATGAGGAGGTGGGTTACGTGAGGTAATAAGGAAAGCAACGACGAGCATGTTAACGCTGAGGCGCTTAACAGAATATCTATAAACATACCGCTGTGCACTATAATAGGCACGTGTTATGGCACGATAACATGGAGATTTAAAAAAAAAGAAAGAAAGAAAACAAGCTGAGCCTCTGTGTTCGTGTGTGTGGCGTGCGACACGCCACACACACGAACAGTCTCGAACGTGAATCTCGAGCGTTCGTCCTCTTTATTCATCTCTCGCCAACAGCGTTTCTTTGCTTTACAACCAGCCCTAACAAGAAGCCGAATAGCCCAAATCGACGGGTTCTGGGATGTAGACAGATAAGAGCACAACCACGCAGTTTGAAAAGGGATACCCTGGCCTATCCAAGATGACTCTTCGCCAAACACTTCCCTCCTCCCCTTAAGTTGTTTCAAAGAGGTCCGTATTGCACTAGCGCTTCTTGCCAAGCTTGTTTTGTATTCTATAATGCAAAACAGTTAAGTGACAGCACTAGTTACGTTTAATGCATTGAACAGCCAAAATAAGTGCTGATCGATTGTGAAATCAATTACAGATGTGCTATCCACAGCTATGCAGCCGTAGCAGGGTCTTGAATGTTACGTTTATTTGACCATTCATTACGTGGGCGTCATAAACCTACGTGCGGACCACCTCAGAAAAGTATTTTTCATCTAAGTAAAGCTAAGGTTGTAAAATTAGACGCAACGACAGAGCTTTGTTTAATACTTAAAAATCTGTCATTATTTTTTGCAGCTCCTTATACTTCTATAACATGTTTTCCAGGGCGTCAAACGCAAAGTACAGCACTTCTGTGCATATTTTGCATAATCTGGTGTGTTACAATAATTATAATAACTTATCTTGCTCATAATATGTATTGCTTAATATGCAATATGTAAGCGCCCCGTGCTGGCTGTTTCTTTTCTCTGTGTGCATCCCTGGCACTGTTTCACAATTACATTACCGTACTATGTGTTGAGTACAATTACACTATTTTCTGCAAATCTCGTTTTTTTTTCTAAGTTGAAATATTCTGAAGGTTTGCCTTGCAGCCTCTGTGTTGTAAATATTTTATAAATAGTAATCAGAGGTATTGGAAATAGCAATACAAACAAGTGATTGCATGGGGCACGCACTGAAGAGTATGTATGCAGACTGTCGTTATGATGAGAAAATTTTAAGCATGCGGTAATGAAAGCGCCAAATGAGAAAGCCAACCTATAATGCAACATTTAGAAAGAAGAAGAAAACCACGGTTGGA